>NC_091592.1:2351492-2356939 GCF_042767895.1 Penaeus vannamei | reverse complement strand
CCTAACCTAACCTAACCTAACCTAACCAACGTAACCTAACCTAACCTCCTCAAATTGCAGGTACTGTAACCTATCGTGGATTAGAGTGATTTACGATCATGTTTATGTGAGAAAACGAAATTTGGAGACTCCTGGTTAAATTTGAGCCTAACCTAACCTAACCTAACCTAACCTAACCTAACCTAACCTAACCTAACCTAACCAACGTAACCTAACCTAACCTTCCCAAATACAGGTACTATAACCTATCGTGGATTAGAGTGATTTACGATCAAGTTTATGTGAGAAAACGAAATTTGGAGTCTCCTGGTTAAATTTGAGCCTAACCTAACCTAACCTAACCTAACCTAACCTAACCAACGTAACCTAACCTAACCTCCCCAAATTGCAGGTACTGTAACCTATCGTGGATTAGAGTGATTTACGATCAAGTTTATGTGAGAAAACGAAATTTGGAGTCTCCTGGTTAAATTTGAGCCTAACCTAACCTAACCTAACCTAACCTAACCTAACCTAACCAACGTAACCTAACCTAACCTCCCCAAATTGCAGGTACTGTAACCTATCGTGGATTAGAGTGATTTACGATCAAGTTTATGTGAGAAAACGAAATTTGGAGTCTCCTGGTTAAATTTGAGCCTAACCTAACCTAACCTAACCTAACCTAACCTAACCAACGTAACCTAACCTAACCTCCTCAAATTGCAGGTACTGTAACCTATCGTGGATTAGAGTGATTTACGATCAAGTTTATGTGAGAAAAAGAAATTTGGAGTCTCCTGGTTAAATTTGAGCCTAACCTAACCTAACCTAACTTAACCTAACCTAACCTAACCTAACCAACGTAACCTAACCTAACCTCCCCAAATTGCAGGTACTGTAACCTATCGTGGATTAGAGTGATTTACGATCAAGTTTATGTGAGAAAACGAAATTTGGAGTCTCCTGATTAAATTTGAGCCTAACGTAACCTAACCTAACCTAACCTAACCTAACCAACGTAACCTAACCTAACCTCCCCAAATTGCATGTACTGTAACCTATCGTGGATTAGAGTGATTTACGATCAAGTTTATGTGAGAAAACGAAATTTGGAGTCTCCTGGTTAAATTTGAGCCTAACCTAACCTAACCTAACCTAACCTAACCTAACCTAACCAACGTAACCTAACCTAACCTCCCCAAATTGCAGGTACTGTAACCTATCGTGGATTAGAGTGATTTACGATCAAGTTTATGTGAGAAAACGAAATTTGGAGTCTCCTGGTTAAATTTGAGCCTAACCTAACCTAACCTAACCTAACCTAACCTAACCTAACCTAACCAACGTAACCTAACCTAACCTCCTCAAATTGCAGGTACTGTAACCTATCGTGGATTAGAGTGATTTACGATCAAGTTTATGTGAGAAAACGAAATTTGGAGTCTCCTGGTTAAATTTGAGCCTAACCTAACCTAACCTAACCTAACCTAACCTAACCAACGTAACCTAACCTAACCTTCCCAAAATGCAGGTACTGTAACCTATCGTGGATTAGAGTGATTTACGATCAAGTTTATGTGAGAAAACGAAATTTGGAGTCTCCTGGTTAAATTTGAGCCTAACCTAACCTAACCTAACCTAACCTAACCTAACAAACGTAACCTAACCTAACCTCCCCAAATTGCAGGTACTGTAACCTATCGTGGATTAGAGTGATTTACGATCAAGTTTATGTGAGAAAACGAAATTTGGAGTCTCCTGGTTAAATTTGAGCCTAACCTAACCTAACCTAACCTAACCTAACCTAACGTAACCAACGTAACCTAACCTAACCTCCCCAAATTGCAGGTACTGAAACCTATCGTGGATTAGAGTGATTTACGATCAAGTTTATGTGAGAAAACGAAATTTGGAGTCTCCTGGTTAAATTTGAGCCTAACCTAACCTAACCTAACCTAACCTAACCTAACCAACGTAACCTAACCTAACCTCCCCAAATTGCAGGTACTGTAACCTATCGTGGATTAGAGTGATTTACGATCAAGTTTATGTGAGAAAACGAAATTTGGAGTCTCCTGGTTAAATTTGAGCCTAACCTAACCTAACCTAACCTAACCTAACGTAACCAACGTAACCTAACCTAACCTCCCCAAATTGCAGGTACTGTAACCTATCGTGGATTAGAGTGATTTACGATCAAGTTTATGTGAGAAAACGAAATTTGGAGTCTCCTGGTTAAATTTGAGCCTAACCTAACCTAACCTAACCTAACCTAACCTAACCAACGTAACCTAACCTAACCTCCCCAAATTGCAGGTACTGTAACCTATCGTGGATTAGAGTGATTTACGATCAAGTTTATGTGAGAAAACGAAATTTGGAGTCTCCTGGTTAAATTTGAGCATAACCTAACCCAACCTAACCTTACCTAACCTAACCAACGTAACCTAACCTAACCTCCCCAAATTGCAGGTACTGTAACCTATCGTGGATTAGAGTGATTTACGATCAAGTTTATGTGAGAAAACGAAATTTGGAGTCTCCTGGTTAAATTTGAGCCTAACCTAACCTAACCTAACCTAACCTAACCAACGTAACCTAACCTAACCTCCCCAAATTGCAGGTACTGTAACCTATCGTGGATTAGAGTGATTTACGATCAAGTTTATGTGAGAAAACGAAATTTGGAGTCTCCTGGTTAAATTTGAGCCTAACCTAACCTAACCTAACCTAACCTAACCTAACCAACGTAACCTAACCTAACCTCCCCAAATTGCAGGTACTGTAACCTATCGTGGATTAGAGTGATTTACGATCAAGTTTATGTGAGAAAACGAAATTTGGAGTCTCCTGGTTAAATTTGAGCCTAACCTAACCTAACCTAACCTAACCTAACCTAACCAACGTAACCTAACCTAACCTCCCCAAATTGCAGGTACTGTAACCTATCGTGGATTAGAGTGATTTACGATCAAGTTTATGTGAGAAAACGAAATTTTTAGTCTCCTGGTTAAATTTGAGCCTAACCTAACCTAACCTAACCTAACCTAACCTAACTTAACCTAACCAACGTAACCTAACCTAACCTTCCCAAAATGCAGGTACTATAACCTATCGTGGATTAGAATGATTTACGATCAAGTTTATGTGAGAAAACGAAATTTGGAGTCTCCTGGTTAAATTTGAGCCTAACCTAACCTAACCTAACCTAACCTAACCTAACTTAACCTAACCTAACCTAACCTAACCAACGTAACCTAACCTAACCTTCCCAAAATGCAGGTACTATAAACAATCGTGGATTAGAGTGATTTACGATCAAGTTTATGTGAGAAAACGAAATTTGGAGTCTCCTGGTTAATTTGAACCTAACTATAACCTAACCTAACCTAACCTAACCTAACCTAACCAACGTAACCTAACCTAACCTTCCCAAATTGCAGGTACTGTAACCTATCGTGGATTAGAGTGATTTACGATCAAGTTTATGTGAGAAAACGAAATTTGGAGTCTCCTGGTTAAATTTGAGCCTAACCTAACCTAACCTAACCTAACCTAACCTAACCTAACCAACGTAACCTAACCTAACCTTCCCAAATTGCAGGTACTGTAACCTATCGTGGATTAGAGTGATTTACGATCAAGTTTATGTGAGAAAACGAAATTTGGAGTCTCCTGGTTAAATTTGAGCCTAACCTAACCTAACCTAACCTAACCTAACCTAACCAACGTAACCTAACCTAACCTCCCCAAATTGCAGGTACTGTAACCTATCGTGGATTAGAGTGATTTACTATCAAGTTTATGTGAGAAAACGAAATTTGGAGTCTCCTGGTTAAATTTGAGCCTAACCTAACCTAACCTAACCTAACCTAACCTAACCTAACCTAACCAACGTAACCTAACCTAACCTCCCCAAATTGCAGGTACTGTAACCTATCGTGGATTAGAGTGATTTACGATCAAGTTTATGTGAGAAAACGAAATTTGGAGTCTCCTGGTTAAATTTGAGCCTAACCTAACCTAACCTAACCTAACCTAACCTAACCTAACCAACGTAACCTAACCTAACCTCCCCAAATTGCAGGTACTGTAACCTATCGTGGATTAGAGTGATTTACGATCAAGTTTATGTGAGAAAACGAAATTTGGAGTCTCCTGGTTAAATTTGAGCCTAACCTAACCTAACCTAACCTAACCTAACCAACGTAACCTAACCTAACCTCCTCAAATTGCAGGTACTGTAACCTATCGTGGATTAGAGTGATTTACGATCATGTTTATGTGAGAAAACGAAATTTGGAGTCTCCTGGTTAAATTTGAGCCTATCCTAACCTAACCTAACCTAACCTAACCTAACCTAACCTAACCTAACCTAACCTAACCTAACCTAACCAACGTAACCTAACCTAACCTTCCCAAAATGCAGGTACTATAACCTATCGTGGATTAGAGTGATTTACGATCAAGTTTATGTGAGAAAACGAAATTTGGAGTCTCCTGGTTAAATTTGAGCCTAACCTAACCTAACCTAACCTAACCTAACCTAACCAACGTAACCTAACCTAACCTCCCCAAATTGCAGGTACTGTAACCTATCGTGGATTAGAGTGATTTACGATCAAGTTTATGTGAGAAAACGAAATTTGGAGTCTCCTGGTTAAATTTGAGCCTAACCTAACCTAACCTAACCTAACCTAACGTAACCAACGTAACCTAACCTAACCTCCCCAAATTGCAGGTACTGTAACCTATCGTGGATTAGAGTGATTTACGATCAAGTTTATGTAAGAAAACGAAATTTGGAGTCTCCTGGTTAAATTTGAGCCTAACCTAACCTAACCTAACCTAACCTAACCTAAACAACGTAACCTAACCTAACCTCCTCAAATTGCAGGTACTGTAACCTATCGTGGATTAGAGTGATTTACGATCAAGTTTATGTGAGAAAACGAAATTTGGAGTCTCCTGGTTAAATTTGAGCCTAACCTAACCTAACCTAACCTAACCTAACCTAACCTAACCTAACCAACGTAACCTAACCTAACCTCCCCAAATTGCAGGTACTGTAACCTATCGTGGATTAGAGTGATTTACGATCAAGTTTATGTAAGAAAACGAAATTTGGAGTCTCCTGGTTAAATTTGAGCCTAACCTAACCTAACCTAACCTAACCTAACCTAAACAACGTAACCTAACCTAACCTCCCCAAATTGCAGGTACTGTAACCTATCGTGGATTAGAGTGATTTACGATCAAGTTTATGTGAGAAAACGAAATTTGGAGTCTCCTGGTTAAATTTGAGCCTAACCTAACCTAACCTAACTTAACCTAACCTAACCTAACCTAACCAACGTAACCTAACCTAACCTCCCCAAATTGCAGGTACTGTAACCTATCGTGGATTAGAGTGATTTACGATCAAGTTTATGTGAGAAAACGAAATTTGGAGTCTCCTGGTTAAA
>NC_091592.1:2298992-2346492 GCF_042767895.1 Penaeus vannamei | reverse complement strand
ACGTAACCTAACCTAACCTTCCCAAAATGCAGGTACTATAACCTATCGTGGATTAGAATGATTTACGATCAAGTTTATGTGAGAAAACGAAATTTGGAGTCTCCTGGTTAAATTTGAGCCTAACCTAACATAACCTAACCTAACCTAACCTAACTTAACCTAACCTAACCTAACCTAACCAACGTAACCTAACCTAACCTTCCCAAAATGCAGGTACTATAAACTATCGTGGATTAGAGTGATTTACGATCAAGTTTATGTGAGAAAACGAAATTTGGAGTCTCCTGGTTAATTTGAGCCTAACTATAACCTAACCTAACCTAACCTAACCTAACCTAACCAACGTAACCTAACCTAACCTTCCCAAATTGCAGGTACTGTAACCTATCGTGGATTAGAGTGATTTACGATCATGTTTATGTGAGAAAACGAAATTTGGAGTCTCCTGGTTAAATTTGAGCCTAACCTAACCTAAGCTAACCTAACCTAACCTAACCTAACCTAACCTAACCAACGTAACCTAACCTAACCTTCCCAAAATGCAGGTACTATAACTTATCGTGGATTAGAGTGATTTACGTTCAAGTTTATGTGAGAAAACGAAATTTGGAGTCTCCTGGTTAAATTTGAGCCTAACCTAACCTAACCTAACCTAACCTAACCTAACCAACGTAACCTAACCTAACCTCCCCAAATTGCAGGTACTGTAACCTATCGTGGATTAGAGTGATTTACGATCAAGTTTATGTGAGAAAACGAAATTTGGAGTCTCCTGGTTAAATTTGAGCCTACCCTAACCTAACCTAACCTAACCTAACCTAACCTAACCTAACCAACGTAACCTAACCTAACCTCCCCAAATTGCAGGTACTGTAACCTATCGTGGATTAGAGTGATTTACGATCAAGTTTATGTGAGAAAACGAAATTTGGAGTCTCCTGATTAAATTTGAGCCTAACGTAACCTAACCTAACCTAACCTAACCTAACCAACGTAACCTAACCTAACCTCCCCAAATTGCATGTACTGTAACCTATCGTGGATTAGAGTGATTTACGATCAAGTTTATGTGAGAAAACGAAATTTGGAGTCTCCTGGTTAAATTTGAGCCTAACGTAACCTAACCTAACCTAACCTAACCTAACCAACGTAACCTAACCTAACCTCCCCAAATTGCAGGTACTGTAACCTATCGTGGATTAGAGTGATTTACGATCAAGTTTATGTGAGAAAACGAAATTTGGAGTCTCCTGGTTAAATTTGAGCCTAACCTAGCCTAACCTAACCTAACCTAACAAACGTAACCTAATATAACCTCCTCAAATTGCAGGTACTGTAACCTATCGTGGATTAGAGTGATTTACGATCATGTTTATGTGAGAAAACGAAATTTGGAGACTCCTGGTTAAATTTGAGCCTAACCTAACCTAACCTAACCTAACCTAACCTAACCTAACCTAACCTAACCTAACCTAACCAACGTAACCTAACCTAACCTTCCCAAAATGCAGGTACTATAAACTATCGTGGATTAGAGTGATTTACGATCAAGTTTATGTGAGAAAACGAAATTTGGAGTCTCCTGGTTAAATTTGAGCCTAACCTAACCTAACCTAACTTAACCTAACCTAACAAACGTAACCTAACCTAACCTCCCCAAATTGCAGGTACTGTAACCTATCGTGGATTAGAGTGATTTACGATCAAGTTTATGTGAGAAAACGAAATTTGGAGTCTCCTGCTTAAATTTGAGCCTAACCTAACCTAACCTAACCTAACCTAACCTAACCTAACCTAACGTAACCAACGTAACCTAACCTAACCTCCCCAAATTGCAGGTACTGAAACCTATCGTGGATTAGAGTGATTTACGATCAAGTTTATGTGAGAAAACGAAATTTGGAGTCTCCTGGTTAAATTTGAGCCTAACCTAACCTAACCTAACCTAACCTAACCAACGTAACCTAACCTAACCTCCTCAAATTGCAGGTACTGTAACCTATCGTGGATTAGAGTGATTTACGATCAAGTTTATGTGAGAAAACGAAATTTGGAGTCTCCTGGTTAAATTTGAGCCTAACCTAACCTAACCTAACTTAACCTAACCTAATCTAACCTAACCAACGTAACCTAACCTAACCTCCCCAAATTGCAGGTACTGTAACCTATCGTGGATTAGAGTGATTTACGATCAAGTTTATGTGAGAAAACGAAATTTGGAGTCTCCTGGTTAAATTTGAGCCTAACCTAACCTAACCTAACCTAACCTAACCAACGTAACTTAACCTAACCTCCCCAAATTGCAGGTACTGTAACCTATCGTGGATTAGAGTGATTTACGATCAAGTTTATGTGAGAAAACGAAATTTGGAGTCTCCTGGTTAAATTTGAGCCTAACCTAACCTAACCTAACCTAACCAACGTAACCTAACCTAACCTCCCCAAATTGCAGGTACTGTAACCTATCGTGGATTAGAGTGATTTACGATCAAGTTTATGTGAGAAAACGAAATTTGGAGTCTCCTGGTTAAATTTGAGCCTAACCTAACCTAACCTAACCTAACCTAACCTAACCAACGTAACCTAACCTAACCTCCCCAAATTGCAGGTACTGTAACCTATCGTGGATTAGAGTGATTTACGATCAAGTTTATGTGAGAAAACGAAATTTGGAGTCTCCTGGTTAAATTTGAGCCTAACCTAACCTAACCTAACCTAACCAACCTCAAATTGCAGGTACTGTAACCTATCGTGGATTAGAGTGATTTACGATCATGTTTATGTGAGAAAACGAAATTTGGAGTCTCCTGGTTAAATTTGAGCCTAACCTAACCTAACCTAACCTAACCTAACCTAACCTAACCTAACCTAACCTAACCAACGTAACCAAACCTAACCTTCCCAAAATGCAGGTACTATAACCTATCGTGGATTAGAGTGATTTACGATCAAGTTTATGTGAGAAAACGAAATTTGGAGTCTCCTGGTTAAATTTGAGCCTAACCTAACCTAACCTAACCTAACCTAACCTAACCAACGTAACCTAACCTAACCTCCCCAAATTGCAGGTACTGTAACCTATCGTGGATTAGAGTGATTTACGATCAAGTTTATGTGAGAAAACGAAATTTGGAGTCTCCTGGTTAAATTTGAGCCTAACCTAACCTAACCTAACCTAACCTAACCTAACCAACGTAACCTAACCTAACCTCCCCAAATTGCAGGTTCTGTAACCTATCGTGGATTAGAGTGATTTACGATCAAGTTTATGTGAGAAAACGAAATTTGGAGTCTCCTGGTTAAATTTGAGCCTAACCTAACCTAACCTAACCTAACCTAACCTAACCAACGTAACCTAACCTAACCTCCCCAAATTGCAGGTACTGTAACCGATCGTGGATTAGAGTGATTTACGATCAAGTTTATTTGAGAAAACGAAATTTGGAGTCTCCTGGTTAAATTTGAGCCTAACCTAACCTAACCTAACCTAACCTAACCTAACCAACGTAACCTAACCTAACCTCCCCAAATTGCAGGTACTGTAACCTATCGTGGATTAGAGTGATTTACGATTAAGTTTATGTGAGAAAACGAAATTTGGAGTCTCCTGGTTAAATTTGAGCCTAACCTAACCTAACCTACCCTAACCTAACCTAACGAACGTAACCTAACCTAACCTCCCCAAATTGCAGGTACTGTAACCTATCGTGGATTAGAGTGATTTACGATCAAGTTTATGTGAGAAAACGAAATTTGGAGTCTCCTGGTTAAATTTGAGCCTAACCTAACCTAACCTAACCTAACCTAACCTAACCAACGTAACCTAACCTAACCTCCCCAAATTGCAGGTACTGTAACCTATCGTGGATTAGAGTGATTTACGATCAAGTTTATGTGAGAAAACGAAATTTGGAGTCTCCTGGTTAAATTTGAGCCTAACCTAACCTAACCTAACCTAACCTAACCTAACCAACGTAACCTAACCTAACCTCCCCAAATTGCAGGCACTGTAACCTATCGTGGATTAGAGTGATTTACGATCAAGTTTATGTGAGAAAACGAAATTTGGAGTCTCCTGGTTAAATTTGAGCCTAACCTAACCTAACCTAACCTAACCTAACCTAACCAACGTAACCTAACCTAACCTCCCCAAATTGCAGGTACTGTAACCTATCGTGGATTAGAGTGATTTACGATCAAGTTTATGTGAGAAAACGAAATTTGGAGTCTCCTGGTTAAATTTGAGCCTAACCTAACCTAACCTAACCTAACCAACGTAACCTAACCTAACCTCCCCAAATTGCAGGTACTGTAACCTATCGTGGATTAGAGATATTTACGATCAAGTTTATGTAAGAAAACGAAATTTGGAGTCTCCTGGTTAAATTTGAGCATAACCTAACCTAACCTAACCTAACCTAACCTAACCTAACCTAACCAACGTAACCTAACCTAACCTCCCCAAATTACAGGTACTGTAACCTATCGTGGATTAGAGTGATTTACGATCAAGTTTATGTGAGAAAACGAAATTTGGAGTCTCCTGGTTAAATTTGAGCCTAACCTAACCTAACCTAACCTAACCTAACCTAACCAACGTAACCTAACCTAACCTCCCCAAATTGCAGGTACTGTAACCTATCGTGGATTAGAGTGATTTACGATCAAGTTTATGTGAGAAAACGAAATTTGGAGTCTCCTGGTTAAATTTGAGCCTAACCTAACCTAACCTAACCTAACCAACGTAACCTAACCTAACCTCCCCAAATTGCAGGTACTGTAACCTATCGTGGATTAGAGTGATTTACGATCAAGTTTATGTGAGAAAACGAAATTTGGAGTCTCCTGGTTAAATTTGAGCCTAACCTAACCTAACCTAACTTAACCTAACCTAACCTAACCTAACCAACGTAACCTAACCTAACCTCCCCAAATTGCAGGTACTGTAACCTATCGTGGATTAAAGTGATTTACTATCAAGTTTATGTGAGAAAACGAAATTTGGAGTCTCCTGATTAAATTTGAGCCTAACCTAACCTAACCTAACCTAACCTAACCTAACCAACGTAACCTAACCTAACCTCCCCAAATTGCAGGTACTGTAACCTATCGTGGATTAGAGTGATTTACGATCAAGTTTATGTGAGAAAACGAAATTGGGAGTCTCCTGGTTAAATTTGAGCCTAACCTAACCTAACCTAACCTAACCTAACCTAACCTAACCTATCCAACACAACCTAACCTAACCTCCCCAAATTGCAGGTACTGTAACCTATCGTGGCTTAGAGTAATTTACGATCAAGTTTATGTGAGAAAACGAAATTTGGAGTCTCCTGGTTAAATTTGAGCCTAACCTAACCTAACCTAACCTAACCTAACCTAACCAACGTAACCTAACCTAACCTCCCCAAATTGCAGGTACTGTAACCTATCGTGGATTAGAGTGATTTACGATCAAGTTTATGTGAGAAAACGAAATTTGGAGTCTCCTGGTTAAATTTGAGCATAACCTAACCTAAACTAACCTAACCAACGTAACTTAACCTAACCTCCCCAAATTGCAGGTACTGTAACCTATCGTGGATTAGAGTGATTTACGATCAAGTTTATGTAAGAAAACGAAATTTGGAGTCTCCTGATTAAATTTGAGCCTAACCTAACTTAACCTAATCTAACCTAACCAACGTAACCTAACCTAACCTCCCCAAATTGCAGGTACTGTAACCTATCATGGATTAGAGTGATTTACGATCAAGTTTATGTGAGAAAACGAAATTTCGAGTCTCCTGGTTAAATTTGAGCCTAACCTAACCTAACCTAACCTAACCTAACCAACGTAACCTAACCTAACCTCCCCAAATTGCAGGTACTGTAACCTATCGTGGATTAGAGTGATTTACGATCAAGTTTATGTGAGAAAACGAAATTTGGAGTCTCCTGGTTAAATTTGAGCCTAACCTAACCGAACCTAACCTAACCTAACCTAACCAAACCTAACCAACGTAACCTAAACTAACCTCCCCAAATTGCAGGTACTGTAACCTATCGTGGATTAGAATGATTTACGATCAAGTTTATGTGAGAAAACGAAATTTGGAGTTTCCTGGTTAAATTTGAGCCTAACCTAACCAAACCTAACCTAACCTAACCAACGTAACCTAACCTAACCTCCCCAAATTGCAGGTACTGTAACCTATCGTGGATTAGAGTGATTTACGATCAAGTTTATGTGAGAAAACGAAATTTGGAGTCTCCTGGTTAAATTTGAGCCTAACCTAACCTAACCTAACCTAACCTAACCTAACCTAACCTAACCAACGTAACCTAACTTAACCTCCCCAAATTGCAGGTACTGTAACCTATCGTGGATTAGAGTGATTTACGATCAAGTTTATGTGAGAAAACGAAATTTGGAGTCTCCTGGTTAAATTTGAGCCTAACCTAACCTAACCTAACCTAACGTAACCTAACCAACGTAACCTAACCTAACCTCCCCAAATTGCAGGTACTGTAACCTATCGTGGATTAGAGTGATTTACGATCAAGTTTATGTGAGAAAACGAAATTTGGAGTCTCCTGGTTAAATTTGAGCCTAACCTAACCTAACCTAACCTAACCTAACCTAACCAACGTAACCTAACCTAACCTCCCCAAATTGCAGGTACTGTAACCTATCGTGGATTAGAGTGATTTACGATCAAGTTTATGTGAGAAAACGAAATTTGGAGTCTCCTGGTTAAATTTGAGCCTAACCTAACCTAACCTAACCTAACCTAACCTAACCAACGTAACCTAACCTAACCTCCTCAAATTGCAGGTACTGTAACCTATCGTGGATTAGAGTGATTTACGATCAAGTTTATGTGAGAAAACGAAATTTGGAGTCTCCTGGTTAAATTTGAGCCTAACCTAACCTAACCTAACCTAACCTAACCTAACCAACGTAACCTAACCTAACCTCCCCAAATTGCAGGCACTGTAACCTATCGTGGATTAGAGTGATTTACGATCAAGTTTATGTGAGAAAACGAAATTTGGAGTCTCCTGGTTAAATTTGAGCCTAACCTAACCTAACCTAACCTAACCTAACCTAACCAACGTAACCTAACCTAACCTCCCCAAATTGCAGGTACTGTAACCTATCGTGGATTAGAGTGATTTACGATCAAGTTTATGTGAGAAAACGAAATTTGGAGTCTCCTGGTTAAATTTGAGCCTAACCTAACCTAACCTAACCTAACCAACGTAACCTAACCTAACCTCCCCAAATTGCAGGTACTGTAACCTATCGTGGATTAGAGATATTTACGATCAAGTTTATGTAAGAAAACGAAATTTGGAGTCTCCTGGTTAAATTTGAGCATAACCTAACCTAACCTAACCTAACCTAACCTAACCTAACCTAACCAACGTAACCTAACCTAACCTCCCCAAATTACAGGTACTGTAACCTATCGTGGATTAGAGTGATTTACGATCAAGTTTATGTGAGAAAACGAAATTTGGAGTCTCCTGGTTAAATTTGAGCCTAACCTAACCTAACCTAACCTAACCAACGTAACCTAACCTAACCTCCCCAAATTGCAGGTACTGTAACCTATCGTGGATTAGAGTGATTTACGATCAAGTTTATGTGAGAAAACGAAATTTGGAGTCTCCTGGTTAAATTTGAGCCTAACCTAACCTAACCTAACCTAACCTAACCTAACCTAACCTAACCAACGTAACCTAACCTAACCTCCCCAAATTGCAGGTACTGTAACCTATCGTGGATTAGAGTGATTTACGATCAAGTTTATGTGAGAAAACGAAATTTGGAGTCTCCTGGTTAAATTTGAGCCTAACCTAACCTAACCTAACTTAACCTAACCTAACCTAACCTAACCAACGTAACCTAACCTAACCTCCCCAAATTGCAGGTACTGTAACCTATCGTGGATTAAAGTGATTTACTATCAAGTTTATGTGAGAAAACGAAATTTGGAGTCTCCTGATTAAATTTGAGCCTAACCTAACCTAACCTAACCTAACCTAACCTAACCAACGTAACCTAACCTAACCTCCCCAAATTGCAGGTACTGTAACCTATCGTGGATTAGAGTGATTTACGATCAAGTTTATGTGAGAAAACGAAATTTGGAGTCTCCTGGTTAAATTTGAGCCTAACCTAACCTAACCTAACCTAACCAAACCTAACCTAACCTATCCAACGTAACCTAACCTAACCTCCCCAAATTGCAGGTACTGTAACCTATCGTGGATTAGAGTGATTTACGATCAAGTTTATGTGAGAAAACGAAATTTGGAGTCTCCTGGTTAAATTTCAGCCTAACCTAACCTAACCTAACCTAACCTAACCAACCTCAAATTGCAGGTACTGTAACCTATCGTGGATTAGAGTGATTTACGATCATGTTTATGTGAGAAAACGAAATTTGGAGTCTCCTGGTTAAATTTGAGCCTAACCTAACCTAACCTAACCTAACCTAACCTAACCTAACCTAACCTAACCAACGTAACCAAACCTAACCTTCCCAAAATGCAGGTACTATAACCTATCGTGGATTAGAGTGATTTACGATCAAGTTTATGTGAGAAAACGAAATTTGGAGTCTCCTGGTTAAATTTGAGCCTAACCTAACCTAACCTAACCTAACCTAACCTAACCAACGTAACCTAACCTAACCTCCCCAAATTGCAGGTACTGTAACCTATCGTGGATTAGAGTGATTTACGATCAAGTTTATGTGAGAAAACGAAATTTGGAGTCTCCTGGTTAAATTTGAGCCTAACCTAACCTAACCTAACCTAACCTAACCTAACCAACGTAACCTAACCTAACCTCCCCAAATTGCAGGTTCTGTAACCTATCGTGGATTAGAGTGATTTACGATTAAGTTTATGTGAGAAAACGAAATTTGGAGTCTCCTGGTTAAATTTGAGACTAACCTAACCTATCCTAACCTAACCTAACCTAACCAACGTAACCTAACCTAACCTCCCCAAATTGCAGGTACTGTAACCTATCGTGGATTAGAGTGATTTGCGATCAAGTTTATGTGAGAAAACGAAATTTGGAGTCTCCTGGTTAAATTTGAGCCTAACCTAACCTAACCTAACCTAACCTAACCTAACCAACGTAACCTAACCTAACCTCCCCAAATTGCAGGTACTGTAACCTATCGTGGATTAGAGTGATTTACGATCAAGTTTATGTGAGAAAACGAAATTTGGAGTCTCCTGGTTAAATTTGAGCCTAACCTAACCTAACCTAACCTAACCTAACCTAACCAACGTAACCTAACCTAACCTCCCCAAATTGCAGGTACTGTAACCTATCGTGGATTAGAGTGATTTACGATCAAGTTTATGTAAGAAAACGAAATTTGGAGTCTCCTGGTTAAATTTGAGCATAACCTAACCTAACCTAACCTAACCTAACCTAACCTAACCTAACCAACGTAACCTAACCTAACCTCCCCAAATTGCAGGTACTGTAACCTATCGTGGATTAGAGTGATTTACGATCAAGTTTATGTGAGAAAACGAAATTTGGAGTCTCCTGGTTAAATTTGAGCCTAACCTAACCTAACCTAACCTAACCTAACCTAACCAACGTAACCTAACCTAACCTCCCCAAATTGCAGGTACTGTAACCTATCGTGGATTAGAGTGATTTACGATCAAGTTTATGTGAGAAAACGAAATTTGGAGTCTCCTGGTTAAATTTGAGCCTAACCTAACCTAACCTAACCTAACGTAACCTAACCAACGTAACCTAACCTAACCTCCCCAAATTGCAGGTACTGTAACCTATCGTGGATTAGAGTGATTTACGATCAAGTTTATGTGAGAAAACGAAATTTGGAGTCTCCTGGTTAAATTTGAGCCTAACCTAACCTAACCTACCCTAACCTAACCTAACCAACGTAACCTAACCTAACCTCCCCAAATTGCAGGTACTGTAACCTATCGTGGATTAGAGTGATTTACGATCAAGTTTATGTGAGAAAACGAAATTTGGAGTCTCCTGGTTAAATTTGAGCCTAACCTAACCTAACCTAACCTAACCTAACCTAACCAACGTAACCTAACCTAACCTCCCCAAATTGCAGGTACTGTAACCTATCGTGGATTAGAGTGATTTACGATCAAGTTTATGTGAGAAAACGAAATTTGGAGTCTCCTGGTTAAATTTGAGCCTAACCTAACCTAACCTAACCTAACCTAACCTAACCAACGTAACCTAACCTAACCTCCCCAAATTGCAGGTACTGTAACCTATCGTGGATTAGAGTGATTTACGATCAAGTTTATGTGAGAAAACGAAATTTGGAGTCTCCTGGTTAAATTTGAGCCTAACCTAACCTAACCTAACCTAACCTAACCTAACCTAACCTAACCAACGTAACCTAACCTAACCTCCCCAAATTGCAGGTACTGTAACCTATCGTGGATTAGAGTGATTTACGATCAAGTTTATGTGAGAAAACGAAATTTGGAGTCTCCTGGTTAAATTTGAGCCTAACCTAACCTAACCTAACCTAACCTAACCTAACCTAACCTAACCAACGTAACCTAACCTAACCTCCCCAAATTGCAGGTACTGTAACCTATCGTGGATTAGAGTGATTTACGATCAAGTTTATGTGAGAAAACGAAATTTGGAGTCTCCTGGTTAAATTTGAGCCTAACCTAACCTAACCTAACCTAACCTAACCTAACCAACGTAACCTAACCTAACCTCCCCAAATTGCAGGTACTGTAACCTATCGTGGATTAGAGTGATTTACGATCAAGTTTATGTGAGAAAACGAAATTTGGAGTCTCCTGGTTAAATTTGAGCCTAACCTAACCTAACCTAACCTAACCTAACCTAACCTAACCTAACCAACGTAACCTAACCTAACCTCCCCAAATTGCAGGTACTGTAACCTATCGTGGATTAGAGTGATTTACGATCAAGTTTATGTGAGAAAACGAAATTTGGAGTCTCCTGGTTAAATTTGAGCCTAACCTAACCTAACCTAACCTAACCTAACCTAACCAACGTAACCTAACCTAACCTCCCCAAATTGCAGGTACTGTAACCTATCGTGGATTAGAGTGATTTACGATCAAGTTTATGTGAGAAAACGAAATTTGGAGTCTCCTGGTTAAATTTGAGCCTAACCTAACCTAACCTAACCTAACCTAACCTAACCTAACCTAACCAACGTAACCTAACCTAACCTCCCCAAATTGCAGGTACTGTAACCTATCGTGGATTAGAGTGATTTACGATCAAGTTTATGTGAGAAAACGAAATTTGGAGTCTCCTGGTTAAATTTGAGCCTAACCTAACCTAACCTAACCTAACCTAACCTAACCAACGTAACCTAACCTAACCTCCCCAAATTGCAGGTACTGTAACCTATCGTGGATTAGAGTGATTTACGATCAAGTTTATGTGAGAAAACGAAATTTGGAGTCTCCTGGTTAAATTTGAGCCTAACCTAACCTAACCTAACCTAACCTAACCTAACCTAACCTAACCAACGTAACCTAACCTAACCTCCCCAAATTGCAGGTACTGTAACCTATCGTGGATTAGAGTGATTTACGATCAAGTTTATGTGAGAAAACGAAATTTGGAGTCTCCTGGTTAAATTTGAGCCTAACCTAACCTAACCTAACCTAACCTAACCTAACCTAACCTAACCAACGTAACCTAACCTAACCTCCCCAAATTGCAGGTACTGTAACCTATCGTGGATTAGAGTGATTTACGATCAAGTTTATGTGAGAAAACGAAATTTGGAGTCTCCTGGTTAAATTTGAGCCTAACCTAACCTAACCTAACCTAACCTAACCTAACCAACGTAACCTAACCTAACCTCCCCAAATTGCAGGTACTGTAACCTATCGTGGATTAGAGTGATTTACGATCAAGTTTATGTGAGAAAACGAAATTTGGAGTCTCCTGGTTAAATTTGAGCCTAACCTAACCTAACCTAACCTAACCTAACCTAACCTAACCTAACCAACGTAACCTAACCTAACCTCCCCAAATTGCAGGTACTGTAACCTATCGTGGATTAGAGTGATTTACGATCAAGTTTATGTGAGAAAACGAAATTTGGAGTCTCCTGGTTAAATTTGAGCCTAACCTAACCTAACCTAACCTAACCTAACCTAACCAACGTAACCTAACCTAACCTCCCCAAATTGCAGGTACTGTAACCTATCGTGGATTAGAGTGATTTACGATCAAGTTTATGTGAGAAAACGAAATTTGGAGTCTCCTGGTTAAATTTGAGCCTAACCTAACCTAACCTAACCTAACCTAACCTAACCAACGTAACCTAACCTAACCTCCCCAAATTGCAGGTACTGTAACCTATCGTGGATTAGAGTGATTTACGATCAAGTTTATGTGAGAAAACGAAATTTGGAGTCTCCTGGTTAAATTTGAGCCTAACCTAACCTAACCTAACCTAACCTAACCTAACCAACGTAACCTAACCTAACCTCCCCAAATTGCAGGTACTGTAACCTATCGTGGATTAGAGTGATTTACGATCAAGTTTATGTGAGAAAACGAAATTTGGAGTCTCCTGGTTAAATTTGAGCCTAACCTAACCTAACCTAACCTAACCTAACCTAACCAACGTAACCTAACCTAACCTCCCCAAATTGCAGGTACTGTAACCTATCGTGGATTAGAGTGATTTACGATCAAGTTTATGTGAGAAAACGAAATTTGGAGTCTCCTGGTTAAATTTGAGCCTAACCTAACCTAACCTAACCTAACCTAACCTAACCAACGTAACCTAACCTAACCTCCCCAAATTGCAGGTACTGTAACCTATCGTGGATTAGAGTGATTTACGATCAAGTTTATGTGAGAAAACGAAATTTGGAGTCTCCTGGTTAAATTTGAGCCTAACCTAACCTAACCTAACCTAACCTAACCTAACCTAACCAACGTAACCTAACCTAACCTCCCCAAATTGCAGGTACTGTAACCTATCGTGGATTAGAGTGATTTACGATCAAGTTTATGTGAGAAAACGAAATTTGGAGTCTCCTGGTTAAATTTGAGCCTAACCTAACCTAACCTAACCTAACCTAACCTAACCAACGTAACCTAACCTAACCTCCCCAAATTGCAGGTACTGTAACCTATCGTGGATTAGAGTGATTTACGATCAAGTTTATGTGAGAAAACGAAATTTGGAGTCTCCTGGTTAAATTTGAGCCTAACCTAACCTAACCTAACCTAACCTAACCTAACCAACGTAACCTAACCTAACCTCCCCAAATTGCAGGTACTGTAACCTATCGTGGATTAGAGTGATTTACGATCAAGTTTATGTGAGAAAACGAAATTTGGAGTCTCCTGGTTAAATTTGAGCCTAACCTAACCTAACCTAACCTAACCTAACCTAACCTAACCTAACCAACGTAACCTAACCTAACCTCCCCAAATTGCAGGTACTGTAACCTATCGTGGATTAGAGTGATTTACGATCAAGTTTATGTGAGAAAACGAAATTTGGAGTCTCCTGGTTAAATTTGAGCCTAACCTAACCTAACCTAACCTAACCTAACCTAACCAACGTAACCTAACCTAACCTCCCCAAATTGCAGGTACTGTAACCTATCGTGGATTAGAGTGATTTACGATCAAGTTTATGTGAGAAAACGAAATTTGGAGTCTCCTGGTTAAATTTGAGCCTAACCTAACCTAACCTAACCTAACCTAACCTAACCTAACCAACGTAACCTAACCTAACCTCCCCAAATTGCAGGTACTGTAACCTATCGTGGATTAGAGTGATTTACGATCAAGTTTATGTGAGAAAACGAAATTTGGAGTCTCCTGGTTAAATTTGAGCCTAACCTAACCTAACCTAACCTAACCTAACCTAACCTAACCTAACCTAACCAACGTAACCTAACCTAACCTCCCCAAATTGCAGGTACTGTAACCTATCGTGGATTAGAGTGATTTACGATCAAGTTTATGTGAGAAAACGAAATTTGGAGTCTCCTGGTTAAATTTGAGCCTAACCTAACCTAACCTAACCTAACCTAACCTAACCAACGTAACCTAACCTAACCTCCCCAAATTGCAGGTACTGTAACCTATCGTGGATTAGAGTGATTTACGATCAAGTTTATGTGAGAAAACGAAATTTGGAGTCTCCTGGTTAAATTTGAGCCTAACCTAACCTAACCTAACCTAACCTAACCTAACCAACGTAACCTAACCTAACCTCCCCAAATTGCAGGTACTGTAACCTATCGTGGATTAGAGTGATTTACGATCAAGTTTATGTGAGAAAACGAAATTTGGAGTCTCCTGGTTAAATTTGAGCCTAACCTAACCTAACCTAACCTAACCTAACCTAACCAACGTAACCTAACCTAACCTCCCCAAATTGCAGGTACTGTAACCTATCGTGGATTAGAGTGATTTACGATCAAGTTTATGTGAGAAAACGAAATTTGGAGTCTCCTGGTTAAATTTGAGCCTAACCTAACCTAACCTAACCTAACCTAACCAACGTAACCTAACCTAACCTCCCCAAATTGCAGGTACTGTAACCTATCGTGGATTAGAGTGATTTACGATCAAGTTTATGTGAGAAAACGAAATTTGGAGTCTCCTGGTTAAATTTGAGCCTAACCTAACCTAACCTAACCTAACCTAACCTAACCAACGTAACCTAACCTAACCTCCCCAAATTGCAGGTACTGTAACCTATCGTGGATTAGAGTGATTTACGATCAAGTTTATGTGAGAAAACGAAATTTGGAGTCTCCTGGTTAAATTTGAGCCTAACCTAACCTAACCTAACCTAACCTAACCTAACCAACGTAACCTAACCTAACCTCCCCAAATTGCAGGTACTGTAACCTATCGTGGATTAGAGTGATTTACGATCAAGTTTATGTGAGAAAACGAAATTTGGAGTCTCCTGGTTAAATTTGAGCCTAACCTAACCTAACCTAACCTAACCTAACCAACGTAACCTAACCTAACCTCCCCAAATTGCAGGTACTGTAACCTATCGTGGATTAGAGTGATTTACGATCAAGTTTATGTGAGAAAACGAAATTTGGAGTCTCCTGGTTAAATTTGAGCCTAACCTAACCTAACCTAACCTAACCTAACCTAATCAACGTAACCTAACCTAACCTCCCCAAATTGCAGGTACTGTAACCTATCGTGGATTAGAGTGATTTACGATCAAGTTTATGTGAGAAAACGAAATTTGGAGTCTCCTGGTTAAATTTGAGCCTAACCTAACCTAACCTAACCTAACCTAACCTAACCAACGTAACCTAACCTAACCTCCCCAAATTGCAGGTACTGTAACCTATCGTGGATTAGAGTGATTTACGATCAAGTTTATGTGAGAAAACGAAATTTGGAGTCTCCTGGTTAAATTTGAGCCTAACCTAACCTAACCTAACCTAACCTAACCTAACCTAACCTAACCTAACCTAACCAACGTAACCTAACCTAACCTCCCCAAATTGCAGGTACTGTAACCTATCGTGGATTAGAGTGATTTACGATCAAGTTTATGTGAGAAAACGAAATTTGGAGTCTCCTGGTTAAATTTGAGCCTAACCTAACCTAACCTAACCTAACCTAACCTAACCTAACCAACGTAACCTAACCTAACCTCCCCAAATTGCAGGTACTGTAACCTATCGTGGATTAGAGTGATTTACGATCAAGTTTATGTGAGAAAACGAAATTTGGAGTCTCCTGGTTAAATTTGAGCCTAACCTAACCTAACCTAACCTAACCTAACCTAACCAACGTAACCTAACCTAACCTCCCCAAATTGCAGGTACTGTAACCTATCGTGGATTAGAGTGATTTACGATCAAGTTTATGTGAGAAAACGAAATTTGGAGTCTCCTGGTTAAATTTGAGCCTAACCTAACCTAACCTAACCTAACCTAACCTAACCTAACCAACGTAACCTAACCTAACCTCCCCAAATTGCAGGTACTGTAACCTATCGTGGATTAGAGTGATTTACGATCAAGTTTATGTGAGAAAACGAAATTTGGAGTCTCCTGGTTAAATTTGAGCCTAACCTAACCTAACCTAACCTAACCTAACCAACGTAACCTAACCTAACCTCCCCAAATTGCAGGTACTGTAACCTATCGTGGATTAGAGTGATTTACGATCAAGTTTATGTGAGAAAACGAAATTTGGAGTCTCCTGGTTAAATTTGAGCCTAACCTAACCTAACCTAACCTAACCTAACCAACGTAACCTAACCTAACCTCCCCAAATTGCAGGTACTGTAACCTATCGTGGATTAGAGTGATTTACGATCAAGTTTATGTGAGAAAACGAAATTTGGAGTCTCCTGGTTAAATTTGAGCCTAACCTAACCTAACCTAACCTAACCTAACCTAACCTAACCTAACCAACGTAACCTAACCTAACCTCCCCAAATTGCAGGTACTGTAACCTATCGTGGATTAGAGTGATTTACGATCAAGTTTATGTGAGAAAACGAAATTTGGAGTCTCCTGGTTAAATTTGAGCCTAACCTAACCTAACCTAACCTAACCTAACCTAACCAACGTAACCTAACCTAACCTCCCCAAATTGCAGGTACTGTAACCTATCGTGGATTAGAGTGATTTACGATCAAGTTTATGTGAGAAAACGAAATTTGGAGTCTCCTGGTTAAATTTGAGCCTAACCTAACCTAACCTAACCTAACCTAACCTAACCAACGTAACCTAACCTAACCTCCCCAAATTGCAGGTACTGTAACCTATCGTGGATTAGAGTGATTTACGATCAAGTTTATGTGAGAAAACGAAATTTGGAGTCTCCTGGTTAAATTTGAGCCTAACCTAACCTAACCTAACCTAACCTAACCTAACCAACGTAACCTAACCTAACCTCCCCAAATTGCAGGTACTGTAACCTATCGTGGATTAGAGTGATTTACGATCAAGTTTATGTGAGAAAACGAAATTTGGAGTCTCCTGGTTAAATTTGAGCCTAACCTAACCTAACCTAACCTAACCTAACCTAACCTAACCAACGTAACCTAACCTAACCTCCCCAAATTGCAGGTACTGTAACCTATCGTGGATTAGAGTGATTTACGATCAAGTTTATGTGAGAAAACGAAATTTGGAGTCTCCTGGTTAAATTTGAGCCTAACCTAACCTAACCTAACCTAACCTAACCTAACCAACGTAACCTAACCTAACCTCCCCAAATTGCAGGTACTGTAACCTATCGTGGATTAGAGTGATTTACGATCAAGTTTATGTGAGAAAACGAAATTTGGAGTCTCCTGGTTAAATTTGAGCCTAACCTAACCTAACCTAACCTAACCTAACCTAACCTAACCTAACCAACGTAACCTAACCTAACCTCCCCAAATTGCAGGTACTGTAACCTATCGTGGATTAGAGTGATTTACGATCAAGTTTATGTGAGAAAACGAAATTTGGAGTCTCCTGGTTAAATTTGAGCCTAACCTAACCTAACCTAACCTAACCTAACCTAACCAACGTAACCTAACCTAACCTCCCCAAATTGCAGGTACTGTAACCTATCGTGGATTAGAGTGATTTACGATCAAGTTTATGTGAGAAAACGAAATTTGGAGTCTCCTGGTTAAATTTGAGCCTAACCTAACCTAACCTAACCTAACCTAACCTAACCTAACCTAACCAACGTAACCTAACCTAACCTCCCCAAATTGCAGGTACTGTAACCTATCGTGGATTAGAGTGATTTACGATCAAGTTTATGTGAGAAAACGAAATTTGGAGTCTCCTGGTTAAATTTGAGCCTAACCTAACCTAACCTAACCTAACCTAACCTAACCTAACCAACGTAACCTAACCTAACCTCCCCAAATTGCAGGTACTGTAACCTATCGTGGATTAGAGTGATTTACGATCAAGTTTATGTGAGAAAACGAAATTTGGAGTCTCCTGGTTAAATTTGAGCCTAACCTAACCTAACCTAACCTAACCTAACCTAACCTAACCTAACCAACGTAACCTAACCTAACCTCCCCAAATTGCAGGTACTGTAACCTATCGTGGATTAGAGTGATTTACGATCAAGTTTATGTGAGAAAACGAAATTTGGAGTCTCCTGGTTAAATTTGAGCCTAACCTAACCTAACCTAACCTAACCTAACCTAACCTAACCAACGTAACCTAACCTAACCTCCCCAAATTGCAGGTACTGTAACCTATCGTGGATTAGAGTGATTTACGATCAAGTTTATGTGAGAAAACGAAATTTGGAGTCTCCTGGTTAAATTTGAGCCTAACCTAACCTAACCTAACCTAACCTAACCTAACCTAACCTAACCAACGTAACCTAACCTAACCTCCCCAAATTGCAGGTACTGTAACCTATCGTGGATTAGAGTGATTTACGATCAAGTTTATGTGAGAAAACGAAATTTGGAGTCTCCTGGTTAAATTTGAGCCTAACCTAACCTAACCTAACCTAACCTAACCTAACCTAACCTAACCAACGTAACCTAACCTAACCTCCCCAAATTGCAGGTACTGTAACCTATCGTGGATTAGAGTGATTTACGATCAAGTTTATGTGAGAAAACGAAATTTGGAGTCTCCTGGTTAAATTTGAGCCTAACCTAACCTAACCTAACCTAACCAACGTAACCTAACCTAACCTCCCCAAATTGCAGGTACTGTAACCTATCGTGGATTAGAGTGATTTACGATCAAGTTTATGTGAGAAAACGAAATTTGGAGTCTCCTGGTTAAATTTGAGCCTAACCTAACCTAACCTAACCTAACCTAACCTAACCTAACCAACGTAACCTAACCTAACCTCCCCAAATTGCAGGTACTGTAACCTATCGTGGATTAGAGTGATTTACGATCAAGTTTATGTGAGAAAACGAAATTTGGAGTCTCCTGGTTAAATTTGAGCCTAACCTAACCTAACCTAACCTAACCTAACCTAACCAACGTAACCTAACCTAACCTCCCCAAATTGCAGGTACTGTAACCTATCGTGGATTAGAGTGATTTACGATCAAGTTTATGTGAGAAAACGAAATTTGGAGTCTCCTGGTTAAATTTGAGCCTAACCTAACCTAACCTAACCTAACCTAACCTAACCTAACCTAACCAACGTAACCTAACCTAACCTCCCCAAATTGCAGGTACTGTAACCTATCGTGGATTAGAGTGATTTACGATCAAGTTTATGTGAGAAAACGAAATTTGGAGTCTCCTGGTTAAATTTGAGCCTAACCTAACCTAACCTAACCTAACCTAACCTAACCTAACCTAACCAACGTAACCTAACCTAACCTCCCCAAATTGCAGGTACTGTAACCTATCGTGGATTAGAGTGATTTACGATCAAGTTTATGTGAGAAAACGAAATTTGGAGTCTCCTGGTTAAATTTGAGCCTAACCTAACCTAACCTAACCTAACCTAACCTAACCAACGTAACCTAACCTAACCTCCCCAAATTGCAGGTACTGTAACCTATCGTGGATTAGAGTGATTTACGATCAAGTTTATGTGAGAAAACGAAATTTGGAGTCTCCTGGTTAAATTTGAGCCTAACCTAACCTAACCTAACCTAACCTAACCTAACCAACGTAACCTAACCTAACCTCCCCAAATTGCAGGTACTGTAACCTATCGTGGATTAGAGTGATTTACGATCAAGTTTATGTGAGAAAACGAAATTTGGAGTCTCCTGGTTAAATTTGAGCCTAACCTAACCTAACCTAACCTAACCTAACCTAACCAACGTAACCTAACCTAACCTCCCCAAATTGCAGGTACTGTAACCTATCGTGGATTCGAGTGATTTACGATCAAGTTTATGTGAGAAAACGAAATTTGGAGTCTCCTGGTTAAATTTGAGCCTAACCTAACCTAACCTAACCTAACCTAACCTAACCTAACCTAACCAACGTAACCTAACCTAACCTCCCCAAATTGCAGGTACTGTAACCTATCGTGGATTAGAGTGATTTACGATCAAGTTTATGTGAGAAAACGAAATTTGGAGTCTCCTGGTTAAATTTGAGCCTAACCTAACCTAACCTAACCTAACCTAACCTAACCTAACCTAACCAACGTAACCTAACCTAACCTCCCCAAATTGCAGGTACTGTAACCTATCGTGGATTAGAGTGATTTACGATCAAGTTTATGTGAGAAAACGAAATTTGGAGTCTCCTGGTTAAATTTGAGCCTAACCTAACCTAACCTAACCTAACCTAACCTAACCTAACCTAACCAACGTAACCTAACCTAACCTCCCCAAATTGCAGGTACTGTAACCTATCGTGGATTAGAGTGATTTACGATCAAGTTTATGTGAGAAAACGAAATTTGGAGTCTCCTGGTTAAATTTGAGCCTAACCTAACCTAACCTAACCTAACCTAACCTAACCAACGTAACCTAACCTAACCTCCCCAAATTGCAGGTACTGTAACCTATCGTGGATTAGAGTGATTTACGATCAAGTTTATGTGAGAAAACGAAATTTGGAGTCTCCTGGTTAAATTTGAGCCTAACCTAACCTAACCTAACCTAACCTAACCTAACCTAACCAACGTAACCTAACCTAACCTCCCCAAATTGCAGGTACTGTAACCTATCGTGGATTAGAGTGATTTACGATCAAGTTTATGTGAGAAAACGAAATTTGGAGTCTCCTGGTTAAATTTGAGCCTAACCTAACCTAACCTAACCTAACCTAACCTAACCTAACCTAACCAACGTAACCTAACCTAACCTCCCCAAATTGCAGGTACTGTAACCTATCGTGGATTAGAGTGATTTACGATCAAGTTTATGTGAGAAAACGAAATTTGGTCTCCTGGTTAAATTTGAGCCTAACCTAACCTAACCTAACCTAACCTAACCTAACCTAACCTAACCAACGTAACCTAACCTAACCTCCCCAAATTGCAGGTACTGTAACCTATCGTGGATTAGAGTGATTTACGATCAAGTTTATGTGAGAAAACGAAATTTGGAGTCTCCTGGTTAAATTTGAGCCTAACCTAACCTAACCTAACCTAACCTAACCTAACCTAACCTAACCAACGTAACCTAACCTAACCTCCCCAAATTGCAGGTACTGTAACCTATCGTGGATTAGAGTGATTTACGATCAAGTTTATGTGAGAAAACGAAATTTGGAGTCTCCTGGTTAAATTTGAGCCTAACCTAACCTAACCTAACCTAACCTAACCTAACCTAACCTAACCAACGTAACCTAACCTAACCTCCCCAAATTGCAGGTACTGTAACCTATCGTGGATTAGAGTGATTTACGATCAAGTTTATGTGAGAAAACGAAATTTGGAGTCTCCTGGTTAAATTTGAGCCTAACCTAACCTAACCTAACCTAACCTAACCTAACCTAACCTAACCAACGTAACCTAACCTAACCTCCCCAAATTGCAGGTACTGTAACCTATCGTGGATTAGAGTGATTTACGATCAAGTTTATGTGAGAAAACGAAATTTGGAGTCTCCTGGTTAAATTTGAGCCTAACCTAACCTAACCTAACCTAACCTAACCTAACCAACGTAACCTAACCTAACCTCCCCAAATTGCAGGTACTGTAACCTATCGTGGATTAGAGTGATTTACGATCAAGTTTATGTGAGAAAACGAAATTTGGAGTCTCCTGGTTAAATTTGAGCCTAACCTAACCTAACCTAACCTAACCTAACCTAACCTAACCTAACCAACGTAACCTAAGCTAACCTCCCCAAATTGCAGGTACTGTAACCTATCGTGGATTAGAGTGATTTACGATCAAGTTTATGTGAGAAAACGAAATTTGGAGTCTCCTGGTTAAATTTGAGCCTAACCTAACCTAACCTAACCTAACCTAACCTAACCTAACCTAACCAACGTAACCTAACCTAACCTCCCCAAATTGCAGGTACTGTAACCTATCGTGGATTAGAGTGATTTACGATCAAGTTTATGTGAGAAAACGAAATTTGGAGTCTCCTGGTTAAATTTGAGCCTAACCTAACCTAACCTAACCTAACCTAACCTAACCTAACCTAACCAACGTAACCTAACCTAACCTCCCCAAATTGCAGGTACTGTAACCTATCGTGGATTAGAGTGATTTACGATCAAGTTTATGTGAGAAAACGAAATTTGGAGTCTCCTGGTTAAATTTGAGCCTAACCTAACCTAACCTAACCTAACCTAACCTAACCTAACCTAACCAACGTAACCTAACCTAACCTCCCCAAATTGCAGGTACTGTAACCTATCGTGGATTAGAGTGATTTACGATCAAGTTTATGTGAGAAAACGAAATTTGGAGTCTCCTGGTTAAATTTGAGCCTAACCTAACCTAACCTAACCTAACCTAACCTAACCAACGTAACCTAACCTAACCTCCCCAAATTGCAGGTACTGTAACCTATCGTGGATTAGAGTGATTTACGATCAAGTTTATGTGAGAAAACGAAATTTGGAGTCTCCTGGTTAAATTTGAGCCTAACCTAACCTAACCTAACCTAACCTAACCTAACCTAACCTAACCAACGTAACCTAACCTAACCTCCCCAAATTGCAGGTACTGTAACCTATCGTGGATTAGAGTGATTTACGATCAAGTTTATGTGAGAAAACGAAATTTGGAGTCTCCTGGTTAAATTTGAGCCTAACCTAACCTAACCTAACCTAACCTAACCTAACCTAACCTAACCAACGTAACCTAACCTAACCTCCCCAAATTGCAGGTACTGTAACCTATCGTGGATTAGAGTGATTTACGATCAAGTTTATGTGAGAAAACGAAATTTGGAGTCTCCTGGTTAAATTTGAGCCTAACCTAACCTAACCTAACCTAACCTAACCTAACCTAACCTAACCAACGTAACCTAACCTAACCTCCCCAAATTGCAGGTACTGTAACCTATCGTGGATTAGAGTGATTTACGATCAAGTTTATGTGAGAAAACGAAATTTGGAGTCTCCTGGTTAAATTTGAGCCTAACCTAACCTAACCTAACCTAACCTAACCTAACCAACGTAACCTAACCTAACCTCCCCAAATTGCAGGTACTGTAACCTATCGTGGATTAGAGTGATTTACGATCAAGTTTATGTGAGAAAACGAAATTTGGAGTCTCCTGGTTAAATTTGAGCCTAACCTAACCTAACCTAACCTAACCTAACCTAACCAACGTAACCTAACCTAACCTCCCCAAATTGCAGGTACTGTAACCTATCGTGGATTAGAGTGATTTACGATCAAGTTTATGTGAGAAAACGAAATTTGGAGTCTCCTGGTTAAATTTGAGCCTAACCTAACCTAACCTAACCTAACCTAACCTAACCAACGTAACCTAACCTAACCTCCCCAAATTGCAGGTACTGTAACCTATCGTGGATTAGAGTGATTTACGATCAAGTTTATGTGAGAAAACGAAATTTGGAGTCTCCTGGTTAAATTTGAGCCTAACCTAACCTAACCTAACCTAACCTAACCTAACCTAACCTAACCAACGTAACCTAACCTAACCTCCCCAAATTGCAGGTACTGTAACCTATCGTGGATTAGAGTGATTTACGATCAAGTTTATGTGAGAAAACGAAATTTGGAGTCTCCTGGTTAAATTTGAGCCTAACCTAACCTAACCTAACCTAACCTAACCTAACCTAACCTAACCAACGTAACCTAACCTAACCTCCCCAAATTGCAGGTACTGTAACCTATCGTGGATTAGAGTGATTTACGATCAAGTTTATGTGAGAAAACGAAATTTGGAGTCTCCTGGTTAAATTTGAGCCTAACCTAACCTAACCTAACCTAACCTAACCTAACCTAACCTAACCAACGTAACCTAACCTAACCTCCCCAAATTGCAGGTACTGTAACCTATCGTGGATTAGAGTGATTTACGATCAAGTTTATGTGAGAAAACGAAATTTGGAGTCTCCTGGTTAAATTTGAGCCTAACCTAACCTAACCTAACCTAACCTAACCTAACCTAACCTAACCAACGTAACCTAACCTAACCTCCCCAAATTGCAGGTACTGTAACCTATCGTGGATTAGAGTGATTTACGATCAAGTTTATGTGAGAAAACGAAATTTGGAGTCTCCTGGTTAAATTTGAGCCTAACCTAACCTAACCTAACCTAACCTAACCTAACCTAACCTAACCAACGTAACCTAACCTAACCTCCCCAAATTGCAGGTACTGTAACCTATCGTGGATTAGAGTGATTTACGATCAAGTTTATGTGAGAAAACGAAATTTGGAGTCTCCTGGTTAAATTTGAGCCTAACCTAACCTAACCTAACCTAACCTAACCTAACCTAACCTAACCAACGTAACCTAACCTAACCTCCCCAAATTGCAGGTACTGTAACCTATCGTGGATTAGAGTGATTTACGATCAAGTTTATGTGAGAAAACGAAATTTGGAGTCTCCTGGTTAAATTTGAGCCTAACCTAACCTAACCTAACCTAACCTAACCTAACCAACGTAACCTAACCTAACCTCCCCAAATTGCAGGTACTGTAACCTATCGTGGATTAGAGTGATTTACGATCAAGTTTATGTGAGAAAACGAAATTTGGAGTCTCCTGGTTAAATTTGAGCCTAACCTAACCTAACCTAACCTAACCTAACCTAACCTAACCTAACCAACGTAACCTAACCTAACCTCCCCAAATTGCAGGTACTGTAACCTATCGTGGATTAGAGTGATTTACGATCAAGTTTATGTGAGAAAACGAAATTTGGAGTCTCCTGGTTAAATTTGAGCCTAACCTAACCTAACCTAACCTAACCTAACCTAACCAACGTAACCTAACCTAACCTCCCCAAATTGCAGGTACTGTAACCTATCGTGGATTAGAGTGATTTACGATCAAGTTTATGTGAGAAAACGAAATTTGGAGTCTCCTGGTTAAATTTGAGCCTAACCTAACCTAACCTAACCTAACCTAACCTAACCTAACCTAACCAACGTAACCTAACCTAACCTCCCCGAATTGCAGGTACTGTAACCTATCGTGGATTAGAGTGATTTACGATCAAGTTTATGTGAGAAAACGAAATTTGGAGTCTCCTGGTTAAATTTGAGCCTAACCTAACCTAACCTAACCTAACCTAACCTAACCAACGTAACCTAACCTAACCTCCCCAAATTGCAGGTACTGTAACCTATCGTGGATTAGAGTGATTTACGATCAAGTTTATGTGAGAAAACGAAATTTGGAGTCTCCTGGTTAAATTTGAGCCTAACCTAACCTAACCTAACCTAACCTAACCTAACCTAACCTAACCAACGTAACCTAACCTAACCTCCCCAAATTGCAGGTACTGTAACCTATCGTGGATTAGAGTGATTTACGATCAAGTTTATGTGAGAAAACGAAATTTGGAGTCTCCTGGTTAAATTTGAGCCTAACCTAACCTAACCTAACCTAACCTAACCTAACCAACGTAACCTAACCTAACCTCCCCAAATTGCAGGTACTGTAACCTATCGTGGATTAGAGTGATTTACGATCAAGTTTATGTGAGAAAACGAAATTTGGAGTCTCCTGGTTAAATTTGAGCCTAACCTAACCTAACCTAACCTAACCTAACCTAACCTAACCTAACCAACGTAACCTAACCTAACCTCCCCAAATTGCAGGTACTGTAACCTATCGTGGATTAGAGTGATTTACGATCAAGTTTATGTGAGAAAACGAAATTTGGAGTCTCCTGGTTAAATTTGAGCCTAACCTAACCTAACCTAACCTAACCTAACCTAACCAACGTAACCTAACCTAACCTCCCCAAATTGCAGGTACTGTAACCTATCGTGGATTAGAGTGATTTACGATCAAGTTTATGTGAGAAAACGAAATTTGGAGTCTCCTGGTTAAATTTGAGCCTAACCTAACCTAACCTAACCTAACCTAACCTAACCTAACCTAACCAACGTAACCTAACCTAACCTCCCCAAATTGCAGGTACTGTAACCTATCGTGGATTAGAGTGATTTACGATCAAGTTTATGTGAGAAAACGAAATTTGGAGTCTCCTGGTTAAATTTGAGCCTAACCTAACCTAACCTAACCTAACCTAACCTAACCAACGTAACCTAACCTAACCTCCCCAAATTGCAGGTACTGTAACCTATCGTGGATTAGAGTGATTTACGATCAAGTTTATGTGAGAAAACGAAATTTGGAGTCTCCTGGTTAAATTTGAGCCTAACCTAACCTAACCTAACCTAACCTAACCTAACCAACGTAACCTAACCTAACCTCCCCAAATTGCAGGTACTGTAACCTATCGTGGATTAGAGTGATTTACGATCAAGTTTATGTGAGAAAACGAAATTTGGAGTCTCCTGGTTAAATTTGAGCCTAACCTAACCTAACCTAACCTAACCTAACCTAACCAACGTAACCTAACCTAACCTCCCCAAATTGCAGGTACTGTAACCTATCGTGGATTAGAGTGATTTACGATCAAGTTTATGTGAGAAAACGAAATTTGGAGTCTCCTGGTTAAATTTGAGCCTAACCTAACCTAACCTAACCTAACCTAACCAACGTAACCTAACCTAACCTCCCCAAATTGCAGGTACTGTAACCTATCGTGGATTAGAGTGATTTACGATCAAGTTTATGTGAGAAAACGAAATTTGGAGTCTCCTGGTTAAATTTGAGCCTAACCTAACCTAACCTAACCTAACCTAACCTAACCTAACCTAACCAACGTAACCTAACCTAACCTCCCCAAATTGCAGGTACTGTAACCTATCGTGGATTAGAGTGATTTACGATCAAGTTTATGTGAGAAAACGAAATTTGGAGTCTCCTGGTTAAATTTGAGCCTAACCTAACCTAACCTAACCTAACCTAACCTAACCTAACCTAACCAACGTAACCTAACCTAACCTCCCCAAATTGCAGGTACTGTAACCTATCGTGGATTAGAGTGATTTACGATCAAGTTTATGTGAGAAAACGAAATTTGGAGTCTCCTGGTTAAATTTGAGCCTAACCTAACCTAACCTAACCTAACCTAACCTAACCAACGTAACCTAACCTAACCTCCCCAAATTGCAGGTACTGTAACCTATCGTGGATTAGAGTGATTTACGATCAAGTTTATGTGAGAAAACGAAATTTGGAGTCTCCTGGTTAAATTTGAGCCTAACCTAACCTAACCTAACCTAACCTAACCTAACCTAACCTAACCTAACCAACGTAACCTAACCTAACCTCCCCAAATTGCAGGTACTGTAACCTATCGTGGATTAGAGTGATTTACGATCAAGTTTATGTGAGAAAACGAAATTTGGAGTCTCCTGGTTAAATTTGAGCCTAACCTAACCTAACCTAACCTAACCTAACCTAACCTAACCTAACCAACGTAACCTAACCTAACCTCCCCAAATTGCAGGTACTGTAACCTATCGTGGATTAGAGTGATTTACGATCAAGTTTATGTGAGAAAACGAAATTTGGAGTCTCCTGGTTAAATTTGAGCCTAACCTAACCTAACCTAACCTAACCTAACCTAACCTAACCTAACCAACGTAACCTAACCTAACCTCCCCAAATTGCAGGTACTGTAACCTATCGTGGATTAGAGTGATTTACGATCAAGTTTATGTGAGAAAACGAAATTTGGAGTCTCCTGGTTAAATTTGAGCCTAACCTAACCTAACCTAACCTAACCTAACCTAACCTAACCTAACCAACGTAACCTAACCTAACCTCCCCAAATTGCAGGTACTGTAACCTATCGTGGATTAGAGTGATTTACGATCAAGTTTATGTGAGAAAACGAAATTTGGAGTCTCCTGGTTAAATTTGAGCCTAACCTAACCTAACCTAACCTAACCTAACCTAACCTAACCTAACCAACGTAACCTAACCTAACCTCCCCAAATTGCAGGTACTGTAACCTATCGTGGATTAGAGTGATTTACGATCAAGTTTATGTGAGAAAACGAAATTTGGAGTCTCCTGGTTAAATTTGAGCCTAACCTAACCTAACCTAACCTAACCTAACCTAACCAACGTAACCTAACCTAACCTCCCCAAATTGCAGGTACTGTAACCTATCGTGGATTAGAGTGATTTACGATCAAGTTTATGTGAGAAAACGAAATTTGGAGTCTCCTGGTTAAATTTGAGCCTAACCTAACCTAACCTAACCTAACCTAACCTAACCTAACCTAACGTAACCTAACCTAACCTCCCCAAATTGCAGGTACTGTAACCTATCGTGGATTAGAGTGATTTACGATCAAGTTTATGTGAGAAAACGAAATTTGGAGTCTCCTGGTTAAATTTGAGCCTAACCTAACCTAACCTAACCTAACCTAACCAACGTAACCTAACCTAACCTCCCCAAATTGCAGGTACTGTAACCTATCGTGGATTAGAGTGATTTACGATCAAGTTTATGTGAGAAAACGAAATTTGGAGTCTCCTGGTTAAATTTGAGCCTAACCTAACCTAACCTAACCTAACCTAACCTAACCTAACCTAACCAACGTAACCTAACCTAACCTCCCCAAATTGCAGGTACTGTAACCTATCGTGGATTAGAGTGATTTACGATCAAGTTTATGTGAGAAAACGAAATTTGGAGTCTCCTGGTTAAATTTGAGCCTAACCTAACCTAACCTAACCTAACCTAACCTAACCTAACCTAACCAACGTAACCTAACCTAACCTCCCCAAATTGCAGGTACTGTAACCTATCGTGGATTAGAGTGATTTACGATCAAGTTTATGTGAGAAAACGAAATTTGGAGTCTCCTGGTTAAATTTGAGCCTAACCTAACCTAACCTAACCTAACCTAACCTAACCTAACCTAACCAACGTAACCTAACCTAACCTCCCCAAATTGCAGGTACTGTAACCTATCGTGGATTAGAGTGATTTACGATCAAGTTTATGTGAGAAAACGAAATTTGGAGTCTCCTGGTTAAATTTGAGCCTAACCTAACCTAACCTAACCTAACCTAACCTAACCTAACCAACGTAACCTAACCTAACCTCCCCAAATTGCAGGTACTGTAACCTATCGTGGATTAGAGTGATTTACGATCAAGTTTATGTGAGAAAACGAAATTTGGAGTCTCCTGGTTAAATTTGAGCCTAACCTAACCTAACCTAACCTAACCTAACCTAACCTAACCTAACCAACGTAACCTAACCTAACCTCCCCAAATTGCAGGTACTGTAACCTATCGTGGATTAGAGTGATTTACGATCAAGTTTATGTGAGAAAACGAAATTTGGAGTCTCCTGGTTAAATTTGAGCCTAACCTAACCTAACCTAACCTAACCTAACCTAACCTAACCTAACCAACGTAACCTAACCTAACCTCCCCAAATTGCAGGTACTGTAACCTATCGTGGATTAGAGTGATTTACGATCAAGTTTATGTGAGAAAACGAAATTTGGAGTCTCCTGGTTAAATTTGAGCCTAACCTAACCTAACCTAACCTAACCTAACCTAACCAACGTAACCTAACCTAACCTCCCCAAATTGCAGGTACTGTAACCTATCGTGGATTAGAGTGATTTACGATCAAGTTTATGTGAGAAAACGAAATTTGGAGTCTCCTGGTTAAATTTGAGCCTAACCTAACCTAACCTAACCTAACCTAACCTAACCTAACCTAACCAACGTAACCTAACCTAACCTCCCCAAATTGCAGGTACTGTAACCTATCGTGGATTAGAGTGATTTACGATCAAGTTTATGTGAGAAAACGAAATTTGGAGTCTCCTGGTTAAATTTGAGCCTAACCTAACCTAACCTAACCTAACCTAACCTAACCAACGTAACCTAACCTAACCTCCCCAAATTGCAGGTACTGTAACCTATCGTGGATTAGAGTGATTTACGATCAAGTTTATGTGAGAAAACGAAATTTGGAGTCTCCTGGTTAAATTTGAGCCTAACCTAACCTAACCTAACCTAACCTAACCTAACCAACGTAACCTAACCTAACCTCCCCAAATTGCAGGTACTGTAACCTATCGTGGATTAGAGTGATTTACGATCAAGTTTATGTGAGAAAACGAAATTTGGAGTCTCCTGGTTAAATTTGAGCCTAACCTAACCTAACCTAACCTAACCTAACCTAACCAACGTAACCTAACCTAACCTCCCCAAATTGCAGGTACTGTAACCTATCGTGGATTAGAGTGATTTACGATCAAGTTTATGTGAGAAAACGAAATTTGGAGTCTCCTGGTTAAATTTGAGCCTAACCTAACCTAACCTAACCTAACCTAACCTAACCTAACCTAACCAACGTAACCTAACCTAACCTCCCCAAATTGCAGGTACTGTAACCTATCGTGGATTAGAGTGATTTACGATCAAGTTTATGTGAGAAAACGAAATTTGGAGTCTCCTGGTTAAATTTGAGCCTAACCTAACCTAACCTAACCTAACCTAACCTAACCAACGTAACCTAACCTAACCTCCCCAAATTGCAGGTACTGTAACCTATCGTGGATTAGAGTGATTTACGATCAAGTTTATGTGAGAAAACGAAATTTGGAGTCTCCTGGTTAAATTTGAGCCTAACCTAACCTAACCTAACCTAACCTAACCTAACCTAACCTAACCAACGTAACCTAACCTAACCTCCCCAAATTGCAGGTACTGTAACCTATCGTGGATTAGAGTGATTTACGATCAAGTTTATGTGAGAAAACGAAATTTGGAGTCTCCTGGTTAAATTTGAGCCTAACCTAACCTAACCTAACCTAACCTAACCAACGTAACCTAACCTAACCTCCCCAAATTGCAGGTACTGTAACCTATCGTGGATTAGAGTGATTTACGATCAAGTTTATGTGAGAAAACGAAATTTGGAGTCTCCTGGTTAAATTTGAGCCTAACCTAACCTAACCTAACCTAACCTAACCTAACCTAACCAACGTAACCTAACCTAACCTCCCCAAATTGCAGGTACTGTAACCTATCGTGGATTAGAGTGATTTACGATCAAGTTTATGTGAGAAAACGAAATTTGGAGTCTCCTGGTTAAATTTGAGCCTAACCTAACCTAACCTAACCTAACCTAACCTAACCTAACCTAACCAACGTAACCTAACCTAACCTCCCCAAATTGCAGGTACTGTAACCTATCGTGGATTAGAGTGATTTACGATCAAGTTTATGTGAGAAAACGAAATTTGGAGTCTCCTGGTTAAATTTGAGCCTAACCTAACCTAACCTAACCTAACCTAACCTAACCAACGTAACCTAACCTAACCTCCCCAAATTGTAGGTACTGTAACCTATCGTGGATTAGAGTGATTTACGATCAAGTTTATGTGAGAAAACGAAATTTGGAGTCTCCTGGTTAAATTTGAGCCTAACCTAACCTAACCTAACCTAACCTAACCTAACCTAACCTAACCAACGTAACCTAACCTAACCTCCCCAAATTGCAGGTACTGTAACCTATCGTGGATTAGAGTGATTTACGATCAAGTTTATGTGAGAAAACGAAATTTGGAGTCTCCTGGTTAAATTTGAGCCTAACCTAACCTAACCTAACCTAACCTAACCTAACCAACGTAACCTAACCTAACCTCCCCAAATTGCAGGTACTGTAACCTATCGTGGATTAGAGTGATTTACGATCAAGTTTATGTGAGAAAACGAAATTTGGAGTCTCCTGGTTAAATTTGAGCCTAACCTAACCTAACCTAACCTAACCTAACCTAACCTAACCTAACGTAACCTAACCTAACCTCCCCAAATTGCAGGTACTGTAACCTATCGTGGATTAGAGTGATTTACGATCAAGTTTATGTGAGAAAACGAAATTTGGAGTCTCCTGGTTAAATTTGAGCCTAACCTAACCTAACCTAACCTAACCTAACCTAACCTAACCAACGTAACCTAACCTAACCTCCCCAAATTGCAGGTACTGTAACCTATCGTGGATTAGAGTGATTTACGATCAAGTTTATGTGAGAAAACGAAATTTGGAGTCTCCTGGTTAAATTTGAGCCTAACCTAACCTAACCTAACCTAACCTAACCTAACCAACGTAACCTAACCTAACCTCCCCAAATTGCAGGTACTGTAACCTATCGTGGATTAGAGTGATTTACGATCAAGTTTATGTGAGAAAACGAAATTTGGAGTCTCCTGGTTAAATTTGAGCCTAACCTAACCTAACCTAACCTAACCTAACCTAACCTAACCTAACCAACGTAACCTAACCTAACCTCCCCAAATTGCAGGTACTGTAACCTATCGTGGATTAGAGTGATTTACGATCAAGTTTATGTGAGAAAACGAAATTTGGAGTCTCCTGGTTAAATTTGAGCCTAACCTAACCTAACCTAACCTAACCTAACCTAACCTAACCAACGTAACCTAACCTAACCTCCCCAAATTGCAGGTACTGTAACCTATCGTGGATTAGAGTGATTTACGATCAAGTTTATGTGAGAAAACGAAATTTGGAGTCTCCTGGTTAAATTTGAGCCTAACCTAACCTAACCTAACCTAACCTAACCAACGTAACCTAACCTAACCTCCCCAAATTGCAGGTACTGTAACCTATCGTGGATTAGAGTGATTTACGATCAAGTTTATGTGAGAAAACGAAATTTGGAGTCTCCTGGTTAAATTTGAGCCTAACCTAACCTAACCTAACCTAACCTAACCTAACCAACGTAACCTAACCTAACCTCCCCAAATTGCAGGTACTGTAACCTATCGTGGATTAGAGTGATTTACGATCAAGTTTATGTGAGAAAACGAAATTTGGAGTCTCCTGGTTAAATTTGAGCCTAACCTAACCTAACCTAACCTAACCTAACCTAACCTAACCTAACCAACGTAACCTAACCTAACCTCCCCAAATTGCAGGTACTGTAACCTATCGTGGATTAGAGTGATTTACGATCAAGTTTATGTGAGAAAACGAAATTTGGAGTCTCCTGGTTAAATTTGAGCCTAACCTAACCTAACCTAACCTAACCTAACCTAACCTAACCTAACCAACGTAACCTAACCTAACCTCCCCAAATTGCAGGTACTGTAACCTATCGTGGATTAGAGTGATTTACGATCAAGTTTATGTGAGAAAACGAAATTTGGAGTCTCCTGGTTAAATTTGAGCCTAACCTAACCTAACCTAACCTAACCTAACCTAACCTAACCAACGTAACCTAACCTAACCTCCCCAAATTGCAGGTACTGTAACCTATCGTGGATTAGAGTGATTTACGATCAAGTTTATGTGAGAAAACGAAATTTGGAGTCTCCTGGTTAAATTTGAGCCTAACCTAACCTAACCTAACCTAACCTAACCTAACCAACGTAACCTAACCTAACCTCCCCAAATTGCAGGTACTGTAACCTATCGTGGATTAGAGTGATTTACGATCAAGTTTATGTGAGAAAACGAAATTTGGAGTCTCCTGGTTAAATTTGAGCCTAACCTAACCTAACCTAACCTAACCTAACCTAACCAACGTAACCTAACCTAACCTCCCCAAATTGCAGGTACTGTAACCTATCGTGGATTAGAGTGATTTACGATCAAGTTTATGTGAGAAAACGAAATTTGGAGTCTCCTGGTTAAATTTGAGCCTAACCTAACCTAACCTAACCTAACCTAACCTAACCTAACCTAACCAACGTAACCTAACCTAACCTCCCCAAATTGCAGGTACTGTAACCTATCGTGGATTAGAGTGATTTACGATCAAGTTTATGTGAGAAAACGAAATTTGGAGTCTCCTGGTTAAATTTGAGCCTAACCTAACCTAACCTAACCTAACCTAACCTAACCAACGTAACCTAACCTAACCTCCCCAAATTGCAGGTACTGTAACCTATCGTGGATTAGAGTGATTTACGATCAAGTTTATGTGAGAAAACGAAATTTGGAGTCTCCTGGTTAAATTTGAGCCTAACCTAACCTAACCTAACCTAACCTAACCTAACCAACGTAACCTAACCTAACCTCCCCAAATTGCAGGTACTGTAACCTATCGTGGATTAGAGTGATTTACGATCAAGTTTATGTGAGAAAACGAAATTTGGAGTCTCCTGGTTAAATTTGAGCCTAACCTAACCTAACCTAACCTAACCTAACCTAACCTAACCTAACCAACGTAACCTAACCTAACCTCCCCAAATTGCAGGTACTGTAACCTATCGTGGATTAGAGTGATTTACGATCAAGTTTATGTGAGAAAACGAAATTTGGAGTCTCCTGGTTAAATTTGAGCCTAACCTAACCTAACCTAACCTAACCTAACCTAACCTAACCTAACCAACGTAACCTAACCTAACCTCCCCAAATTGCAGGTACTGTAACCTATCGTGGATTAGAGTGATTTACGATCAAGTTTATGTGAGAAAACGAAATTTGGAGTCTCCTGGTTAAATTTGAGCCTAACCTAACCTAACCTAACCTAACCTAACCAACGTAACCTAACCTAACCTCCCCAAATTGCAGGTACTGTAACCTATCGTGGATTAGAGTGATTTACGATCAAGTTTATGTGAGAAAACGAAATTTGGAGTCTCCTGGTTAAATTTGAGCCTAACCTAACCTAACCTAACCTAACCTAACCTAACCTAACCTAACCAACGTAACCTAACCTAACCTCCCCAAATTGCAGGTACTGTAACCTATCGTGGATTAGAGTGATTTACGATCAAGTTTATGTGAGAAAACGAAATTTGGAGTCTCCTGGTTAAATTTGAGCCTAACCTAACCTAACCTAACCTAACCTAACCTAACCTAACCTAACCAACGTAACCTAACCTAACCTCCCCAAATTGCAGGTACTGTAACCTATCGTGGATTAGAGTGATTTACGATCAAGTTTATGTGAGAAAACGAAATTTGGAGTCTCCTGGTTAAATTTGAGCCTAACCTAACCTAACCTAACCTAACCTAACCTAACCTAACCTAACCTAACGTAACCTAACCTAACCTCCCCAAATTGCAGGTACTGTAACCTATCGTGGATTAGAGTGATTTACGATCAAGTTTATGTGAGAAAACGAAATTTGGAGTCTCCTGGTTAAATTTGAGCCTAACCTAACCTAACCTAACCTAACCTAACCTAACCAACGTAACCTAACCTAACCTCCCCAAATTGCAGGTACTGTAACCTATCGTGGATTAGAGTGATTTACGATCAAGTTTATGTGAGAAAACGAAATTTGGAGTCTCCTGGTTAAATTTGAGCCTAACCTAACCTAACCTAACCTAACCTAACCTAACCTAACCAACGTAACCTAACCTAACCTCCCCAAATTGCAGGTACTGTAACCTATCGTGGATTAGAGTGATTTACGATCAAGTTTATGTGAGAAAACGAAATTTGGAGTCTCCTGGTTAAATTTGAGCCTAACCTAACCTAACCTAACCTAACCTAACCTAACCTAACCTAACCAACGTAACCTAACCTAACCTCCCCAAATTGCAGGTACTGTAACCTATCGTGGATTAGAGTGATTTACGATCAAGTTTATGTGAGAAAACGAAATTTGGAGTCTCCTGGTTAAATTTGAGCCTAACCTAACCTAACCTAACCTAACCTAACCAACGTAACCTAACCTAACCTCCCCAAATTGCAGGTACTGTAACCTATCGTGGATTAGAGTGATTTACGATCAAGTTTATGTGAGAAAACGAAATTTGGAGTCTCCTGGTTAAATTTGAGCCTAACCTAACCTAACCTAACCTAACCTAACCTAACCTAACGTAACCTAACCTAACCTCCCCAAATTGCAGGTACTGTAACCTATCGTGGATTAGAGTGATTTACGATCAAGTTTATGTGAGAAAACGAAATTTGGAGTCTCCTGGTTAAATTTGAGCCTAACCTAACCTAACCTAACCTAACCTAACCTAACCTAACCAACGTAACCTAACCTAACCTCCCCAAATTGCAGGTACTGTAACCTATCGTGGATTAGAGTGATTTACGATCAAGTTTATGTGAGAAAACGAAATTTGGAGTCTCCTGGTTAAATTTGAGCCTAACCTAACCTAACCTAACCTAACCTAACCTAACCTAACCTAACCAACGTAACCTAACCTAACCTCCCCAAATTGCAGGTACTGTAACCTATCGTGGATTAGAGTGATTTACGATCAAGTTTATGTGAGAAAACGAAATTTGGAGTCTCCTGGTTAAATTTGAGCCTAACCTAACCTAACCTAACCTAACCTAACCTAACCAACGTAACCTAACCTAACCTCCCCAAATTGCAGGTACTGTAACCTATCGTGGATTAGAGTGATTTACGATCAAGTTTATGTGAGAAAACGAAATTTGGAGTCTCCTGGTTAAATTTGAGCCTAACCTAACCTAACCTAACCTAACCTAACCTAACCTAACCTAACCAACGTAACCTAACCTAACCTCCCCAAATTGCAGGTACTGTAACCTATCGTGGATTAGAGTGATTTACGATCAAGTTTATGTGAGAAAACGAAATTTGGAGTCTCCTGGTTAAATTTGAGCCTAACCTAACCTAACCTAACCTAACCTAACCTAACCTAACCTAACCAACGTAACCTAACCTAACCTCCCCAAATTGCAGGTACTGTAACCTATCGTGGATTAGAGTGATTTACGATCAAGTTTATGTGAGAAAACGAAATTTGGAGTCTCCTGGTTAAATTTGAGCCTAACCTAACCTAACCTAACCTAACCTAACCTAACCAACGTAACCTAACCTAACCTCCCCAAATTGCAGGTACTGTAACCTATCGTGGATTAGAGTGATTTACGATCAAGTTTATGTGAGAAAACGAAATTTGGAGTCTCCTGGTTAAATTTGAGCCTAACCTAACCTAACCTAACCTAACCTAACCTAACCTAACCAACGTAACCTAACCTAACCTCCCCAAATTGCAGGTACTGTAACCTATCGTGGATTAGAGTGATTTACGATCAAGTTTATGTGAGAAAACGAAATTTGGAGTCTCCTGGTTAAATTTGAGCCTAACCTAACCTAACCTAACCTAACCTAACCAACGTAACCTAACCTAACCTCCCCAAATTGCAGGTACTGTAACCTATCGTGGATTAGAGTGATTTACGATCAAGTTTATGTGAGAAAACGAAATTTGGAGTCTCCTGGTTAAATTTGAGCCTAACCTAACCTAACCTAACCTAACCTAACCTAACCAACGTAACCTAACCTAACCTCCCCAAATTGCAGGTACTGTAACCTATCGTGGATTAGAGTGATTTACGATCAAGTTTATGTGAGAAAACGAAATTTGGAGTCTCCTGGTTAAATTTGAGCCTAACCTAACCTAACCTAACCTAACCTAACCTAACCAACGTAACCTAACCTAACCTCCCCAAATTGCAGGTACTGTAACCTATCGTGGATTAGAGTGATTTACGATCAAGTTTATGTGAGAAAACGAAATTTGGAGTCTCCTGGTTAAATTTGAGCCTAACCTAACCTAACCTAACCTAACCTAACCTAACCAACGTAACCTAACCTAACCTCCCCAAATTGCAGGTACTGTAACCTATCGTGGATTAGAGTGATTTACGATCAAGTTTATGTGAGAAAACGAAATTTGGAGTCTCCTGGTTAAATTTGAGCCTAACCTAACCTAACCTAACCTAACCTAACCTAACCTAACCTAACCTAACCAACGTAACCTAACCTAACCTCCCCAAATTGCAGGTACTGTAACCTATCGTGGATTAGAGTGATTTACGATCAAGTTTATGTGAGAAAACGAAATTTGGAGTCTCCTGGTTAAATTTGAGCCTAACCTAACCTAACCTAACCTAACCTAACCTAACCTAACCAACGTAACCTAACCTAACCTCCCCAAATTGCAGGTACTGTAACCTATCGTGGATTAGAGTGATTTACGATCAAGTTTATGTGAGAAAACGAAATTTGGAGTCTCCTGGTTAAATTTGAGCCTAACCTAACCTAACCTAACCTAACCTAACCTAACCAACGTAACCTAACCTAACCTCCCCAAATTGCAGGTACTGTAACCTATCGTGGATTAGAGTGATTTACGATCAAGTTTATGTGAGAAAACGAAATTTGGAGTCTCCTGGTTAAATTTGAGCCTAACCTAACCTAACCTAACCTAACCTAACCTAACCAACGTAACCTAACCTAACCTCCCCAAATTGCAGGTACTGTAACCTATCGTGGATTAGAGTGATTTACGATCAAGTTTATGTGAGAAAACGAAATTTGGAGTCTCCTGGTTAAATTTGAGCCTAACCTAACCTAACCTAACCTAACCTAACCTAACCTAACCAACGTAACCTAACCTAACCTCCCCAAATTGCAGGTACTGTAACCTATCGTGGATTAGAGTGATTTACGATCAAGTTTATGTGAGAAAACGAAATTTGGAGTCTCCTGGTTAAATTTGAGCCTAACCTAACCTAACCTAACCTAACCTAACCTAACCTAACCTAACCAACGTAACCTAACCTAACCTCCCCAAATTGCAGGTACTGTAACCTATCGTGGATTAGAGTGATTTACGATCAAGTTTATGTGAGAAAACGAAATTTGGAGTCTCCTGGTTAAATTTGAGCCTAACCTAACCTAACCTAACCTAACCTAACCTAACCAACGTAACCTAACCTAACCTCCCCAAATTGCAGGTACTGTAACCTATCGTGGATTAGAGTGATTTACGATCAAGTTTATGTGAGAAAACGAAATTTGGAGTCTCCTGGTTAAATTTGAGCCTAACCTAACCTAACCTAACCTAACCAACGTAACCTAACCTAACCTCCCCAAATTGCAGGTACTGTAACCTATCGTGGATTAGAGTGATTTACGATCAAGTTTATGTGAGAAAACGAAATTTGGAGTCTCCTGGTTAAATTTGAGCCTAACCTAACCTAACCTAACCTAACCTAACCTAACCTAACCTAACCAACGTAACCTAACCTAACCTCCCCAAATTGCAGGTACTGTAACCTATCGTGGATTAGAGTGATTTACGATCAAGTTTATGTGAGAAAACGAAATTTGGAGTCTCCTGGTTAAATTTGAGCCTAACCTAACCTAACCTAACCTAACCTAACCTAACCTAACCAACGTAACCTAACCTAACCTCCCCAAATTGCAGGTACTGTAACCTATCGTGGATTAGAGTGATTTACGATCAAGTTTATGTGAGAAAACGAAATTTGGAGTCTCCTGGTTAAATTTGAGCCTAACCTAACCTAACCTAACCTAACCTAACCTAACCAACGTAACCTAACCTAACCTCCCCAAATTGCAGGTACTGTAACCTATCGTGGATTAGAGTGATTTACGATCAAGTTTATGTGAGAAAACGAAATTTGGAGTCTCCTGGTTAAATTTGAGCCTAACCTAACCTAACCTAACCAACGTAACCTAACCTAACCTCCCCAAATTGCAGGTACTGTAACCTATCGTGGATTAGAGTGATTTACGATCAAGTTTATGTGAGAAAACGAAATTTGGAGTCTCCTGGTTAAATTTGAGCCTAACCTAACCTAACCTAACCTAACCTAACCTAACCTAACCTAACCAACGTAACCTAACCTAACCTCCCCAAATTGCAGGTACTGTAACCTATCGTGGATTAGAGTGATTTACGATCAAGTTTATGTGAGAAAACGAAATTTGGAGTCTCCTGGTTAAATTTGAGCCTAACCTAACCTAACCTAACCTAACCTAACCTAACCAACGTAACCTAACCTAACCTCCCCAAATTGCAGGTACTGTAACCTATCGTGGATTAGAGTGATTTACGATCAAGTTTATGTGAGAAAACGAAATTTGGAGTCTCCTGGTTAAATTTGAGCCTAACCTAACCTAACCTAACCTAACCTAACCTAACCTAACCAACGTAACCTAACCTAACCTCCCCAAATTGCAGGTACTGTAACCTATCGTGGATTAGAGTGATTTACGATCAAGTTTATGTGAGAAAACGAAATTTGGAGTCTCCTGGTTAAATTTGAGCCTAACCTAACCTAACCTAACCTAACCTAACCTAACCAACGTAACCTAACCTAACCTCCCCAAATTGCAGGTACTGTAACCTATCGTGGATTAGAGTGATTTACGATCAAGTTTATGTGAGAAAACGAAATTTGGAGTCTCCTGGTTAAATTTGAGCCTAACCTAACCTAACCTAACCTAACCTAACCTAACCTAACCTAACCAACGTAACCTAACCTAACCTCCCCAAATTGCAGGTACTGTAACCTATCGTGGATTAGAGTGATTTACGATCAAGTTTATGTGAGAAAACGAAATTTGGAGTCTCCTGGTTAAATTTGAGCCTAACCTAACCTAACCTAACCTAACCTAACCTAACCAACGTAACCTAACCTAACCTCCCCAAATTGCAGGTACTGTAACCTATCGTGGATTAGAGTGATTTACGATCAAGTTTATGTGAGAAAACGAAATTTGGAGTCTCCTGGTTAAATTTGAGCCTAACCTAACCTAACCTAACCTAACCTAACCTAACCAACGTAACCTAACCTAACCTCCCCAAATTGCAGGTACTGTAACCTATCGTGGATTAGAGTGATTTACGATCAAGTTTATGTGAGAAAACGAAATTTGGAGTCTCCTGGTTAAATTTGAGCCTAACCTAACCTAACCTAACCTAACCTAACCAACGTAACCTAACCTAACCTCCCCAAATTGCAGGTACTGTAACCTATCGTGGATTAGAGTGATTTACGATCAAGTTTATGTGAGAAAACGAAATTTGGAGTCTCCTGGTTAAATTTGAGCCTAACCTAACCTAACCTAACCTAACCTAACCTAACCAACGTAACCTAACCTAACCTCCCCAAATTGCAGGTACTGTAACCTATCGTGGATTAGAGTGATTTACGATCAAGTTTATGTGAGAAAACGAAATTTGGAGTCTCCTGGTTAAATTTGAGCCTAACCTAACCTAACCTAACCTAACCTAACCAACGTAACCTAACCTAACCTCCCCAAATTGCAGGTACTGTAACCTATCGTGGATTAGAGTGATTTACGATCAAGTTTATGTGAGAAAACGAAATTTGGAGTCTCCTGGTTAAATTTGAGCCTAACCTAACCTAACCTAACCTAACCTAACCTAACCAACGTAACCTAACCTAACCTCCCCAAATTGCAGGTACTGTAACCTATCGTGGATTAGAGTGATTTACGATCAAGTTTATGTGAGAAAACGAAATTTGGAGTCTCCTGGTTAAATTTGAGCCTAACCTAACCTAACCTAACCTAACCTAACCTAACCTAACCAACGTAACCTAACCTAACCTCCCCAAATTGCAGGTACTGTAACCTATCGTGGATTAGAGTGATTTACGATCAAGTTTATGTGAGAAAACGAAATTTGGAGTCTCCTGGTTAAATTTGAGCCTAACCTAACCTAACCTAACCTAACCTAACCTAACCAACGTAACCTAACCTAACCTCCCCAAATTGCAGGTACTGTAACCTATCGTGGATTAGAGTGATTTACGATCAAGTTTATGTGAGAAAACGAAATTTGGAGTCTCCTGGTTAAATTTGAGCCTAACCTAACCTAACCTAACCTAACCTAACCTAACCAACGTAACCTAACCTAACCTCCCCAAATTGCAGGTACTGTAACCTATCGTGGATTAGAGTGATTTACGATCAAGTTTATGTGAGAAAACGAAATTTGGAGTCTCCTGGTTAAATTTGAGCCTAACCTAACCTAACCTAACCTAACCTAACCTAACCAACGTAACCTAACCTAACCTCCCCAAATTGCAGGTACTGTAACCTATCGTGGATTAGAGTGATTTACGATCAAGTTTATGTGAGAAAACGAAATTTGGAGTCTCCTGGTTAAATTTGAGCCTAACCTAACCTAACCTAACCTAACCTAACCTAACCAACGTAACCTAACCTAACCTCCCCAAATTGCAGGTACTGTAACCTATCGTGGATTAGAGTGATTTACGATCAAGTTTATGTGAGAAAACGAAATTTGGAGTCTCCTGGTTAAATTTGAGCCTAACCTAACCTAACCTAACCTAACCTAACCTAACCAACGTAACCTAACCTAACCTCCCCAAATTGCAGGTACTGTAACCTATCGTGGATTAGAGTGATTTACGATCAAGTTTATGTGAGAAAACGAAATTTGGAGTCTCCTGGTTAAATTTGAGCCTAACCTAACCTAACCTAACCTAACCTAACCTAACCAACGTAACCTAACCTAACCTCCCCAAATTGCAGGTACTGTAACCTAACGTGGATTAGAGTGATTTACGATCAAGTTTATGTGAGAAAACGAAATTTGGAGTCTCCTGGTTAAATTTGAGCCTAACCTAACCTAACCTAACCTAACCTAACCTAACCAACGTAACCTAACCTAACCTCCCCAAATTGCAGGTACTGTAACCTATCGTGGATTAGAGTGATTTACGATCAAGTTTATGTGAGAAAACGAAATTTGGAGTCTCCTGGTTAAATTTGAGCCTAACCTAACCTAACCTAACCTAACCTAACCTAACCTAACCTAACCAACGTAACCTAACCTAACCTCCCCAAATTGCAGGTACTGTAACCTATCGTGGATTAGAGTGATTTACGATCAAGTTTATGTGAGAAAACGAAATTTGGAGTCTCCTGGTTAAATTTGAGCCTAACCTAACCTAACCTAACCTAACCTAACCTAACCAACGTAACCTAACCTAACCTCCCCAAATTGCAGGTACTGTAACCTATCGTGGATTAGAGTGATTTACGATCAAGTTTATGTGAGAAAACGAAATTTGGAGTCTCCTGGTTAAATTTGAGCCTAACCTAACCTAACCTAACCTAACCTAACCTAACCTAACCTAACCAACGTAACCTAACCTAACCTCCCCAAATTGCAGGTACTGTAACCTATCGTGGATTAGAGTGATTTACGATCAAGTTTATGTGAGAAAACGAAATTTGGAGTCTCCTGGTTAAATTTGAGCCTAACCTAACCTAACCTAACCTAACCTAACCTAACCAACGTAACCTAACCTAACCTCCCCAAATTGCAGGTACTGTAACCTATCGTGGATTAGAGTGATTTACGATCAAGTTTATGTGAGAAAACGAAATTTGGAGTCTCCTGGTTAAATTTGAGCCTAACCTAACCTAACCTAACCAACGTAACCTAACCTAACCTCCCCAAATTGCAGGTACTGTAACCTATCGTGGATTAGAGTGATTTACGATCAAGTTTATGTGAGAAAACGAAATTTGGAGTCTCCTGGTTAAATTTGAGCCTAACCTAACCTAACCTAACCTAACCTAACCTAACCTAACCAACGTAACCTAACCTAACCTCCCCAAATTGCAGGTACTGTAACCTATCGTGGATTAGAGTGATTTACGATCAAGTTTATGTGAGAAAACGAAATTTGGAGTCTCCTGGTTAAATTTGAGCCTAACCTAACCTAACCTAACCTAACCTAACCTAACCAACGTAACCTAACCTAACCTCCCCAAATTGCAGGTACTGTAACCTATCGTGGATTAGAGTGATTTACGATCAAGTTTATGTGAGAAAACGAAATTTGGAGTCTCCTGGTTAAATTTGAGCCTAACCTAACCTAACCTAACCTAACCTAACCTAACCAACGTAACCTAACCTAACCTCCCCAAATTGCAGGTACTGTAACCTATCGTGGATTAGAGTGATTTACGATCAAGTTTATGTGAGAAAACGAAATTTGGAGTCTCCTGGTTAAATTTGAGCCTAACCTAACCTAACCTAACCTAACCTAACCTAACCAACGTAACCTAACCTAACCTCCCCAAATTGCAGGTACTGTAACCTATCGTGGATTAGAGTGATTTACGATCAAGTTTATGTGAGAAAACGAAATTTGGAGTCTCCTGGTTAAATTTGAGCCTAACCTAACCTAACCTAACCTAACCTAACCTAACCAACGTAACCTAACCTAACCTCCCCAAATTGCAGGTACTGTAACCTATCGTGGATTAGAGTGATTTACGATCAAGTTTATGTGAGAAAACGAAATTTGGAGTCTCCTGGTTAAATTTGAGCCTAACCTAACCTAACCTAACCTAACCTAACCTAACCAACGTAACCTAACCTAACCTCCCCAAATTGCAGGTACTGTAACCTATCGTGGATTAGAGTGATTTACGATCAAGTTTATGTGAGAAAACGAAATTTGGAGTCTCCTGGTTAAATTTGAGCCTAACCTAACCTAACCTAACCTAACCTAACCTAACCTAACCTAACCTAACCTAACCTAACCTCCCCAAATTGCAGGTACTGTAACCTATCGTGGATTAGAGTGATTTACGATCAAGTTTATGTGAGAAAACGAAATTTGGAGTCTCCTGGTTAAATTTGAGCCTAACCTAACCTAACCTAACCTAACCTAACCAACGTAACCTAACCTAACCTCCCCAAATTGCAGGTACTGTAACCTATCGTGGATTAGAGTGATTTACGATCAAGTTTATGTGAGAAAACGAAATTTGGAGTCTCCTGGTTAAATTTGAGCCTAACCTAACCTAACCTAACCTAACCAACGTAACCTAACCTAACCTCCCCAAATTGCAGGTACTGTAACCTATCGTGGATTAGAGTGATTTACGATCAAGTTTATGTGAGAAAACGAAATTTGGAGTCTCCTGGTTAAATTTGAGCCTAACCTAACCTAACCTAACCTAACCTAACCTAACCAACGTAACCTAACCTAACCTCCCCAAATTGCAGGTACTGTAACCTATCGTGGATTAGAGTGATTTACGATCAAGTTTATGTGAGAAAACGAAATTTGGAGTCTCCTGGTTAAATTTGAGCCTAACCTAACCTAACCTAACCTAACCTAACCTAACCTAACCAACGTAACCTAACCTAACCTCCCCAAATTGCAGGTACTGTAACCTATCGTGGATTAGAGTGATTTACGATCAAGTTTATGTGAGAAAACGAAATTTGGAGTCTCCTGGTTAAATTTGAGCCTAACCTAACCTAACCTAACCTAACCTAACCTAACCTAACGTAACCTAACCTAACCTCCCCAAATTGCAGGTACTGTAACCTATCGTGGATTAGAGTGATTTACGATCAAGTTTATGTGAGAAAACGAAATTTGGAGTCTCCTGGTTAAATTTGAGCCTAACCTAACCTAACCTAACCTAACCTAACCTAACCTAACCAACGTAACCTAACCTAACCTCCCCAAATTGCAGGTACTGTAACCTATCGTGGATTAGAGTGATTTACGATCAAGTTTATGTGAGAAAACGAAATTTGGAGTCTCCTGGTTAAATTTGAGCCTAACCTAACCTAACCTAACCTAACCTAACCTAACCAACGTAACCTAACCTAACCTCCCCAAATTGCAGGTACTGTAACCTATCGTGGATTAGAGTGATTTACGATCAAGTTTATGTGAGAAAACGAAATTTGGAGTCTCCTGGTTAAATTTGAGCCTAACCTAACCTAACCTAACCTAACCTAACCTAACCTAACCAACGTAACCTAACCTAACCTCCCCAAATTGCAGGTACTGTAACCTATCGTGGATTAGAGTGATTTACGATCAAGTTTATGTGAGAAAACGAAATTTGGAGTCTCCTGGTTAAATTTGAGCCTAACCTAACCTAACCTAACCTAACCTAACCTAACCAACGTAACCTAACCTAACCTCCCCAAATTGCAGGTACTGTAACCTATCGTGGATTAGAGTGATTTACGATCAAGTTTATGTGAGAAAACGAAATTTGGAGTCTCCTGGTTAAATTTGAGCCTAACCTAACCTAACCTAACCTAACCTAACCTAACCTAACCTAACCAACGTAACCTAACCTAACCTCCCCAAATTGCAGGTACTGTAACCTATCGTGGATTAGAGTGATTTACGATCAAGTTTATGTGAGAAAACGAAATTTGGAGTCTCCTGGTTAAATTTGAGCCTAACCTAACCTAACCTAACCTAACCTAACCTAACCAACGTAACCTAACCTAACCTCCCCAAATTGCAGGTACTGTAACCTATCGTGGATTAGAGTGATTTACGATCAAGTTTATGTGAGAAAACGAAATTTGGAGTCTCCTGGTTAAATTTGAGCCTAACCTAACCTAACCTAACCTAACCTAACCTAACCTAACCAACGTAACCTAACCTAACCTCCCCAAATTGCAGGTACTGTAACCTATCGTGGATTAGAGTGATTTACGATCAAGTTTATGTGAGAAAACGAAATTTGGAGTCTCCTGGTTAAATTTGAGCCTAACCTAACCTAACCTAACCTAACCTAACCTAACCAACGTAACCTAACCTAACCTCCCCAAATTGCAGGTACTGTAACCTATCGTGGATTAGAGTGATTTACGATCAAGTTTATGTGAGAAAACGAAATTTGGAGTCTCCTGGTTAAATTTGAGCCTAACCTAACCTAACCTAACCTAACCTAACCTAACCAACGTAACCTAACCTAACCTCCCCAAATTGCAGGTACTGTAACCTAGATTGATCTCGTGGATTAGAGTGATTTACGATCAAGTTTATGTGAGAAAACGAAATTTGGAGTCTCCTGGTTAAATTTGAGCCTAACTACCTAACCTAACCTAACCTAACCTACACGTACTATAACCTCCATTGAGGATTACTAGTTTAGTGATTACGAAATTTAGTGAATTTGAGCTCCTATACCTAACCAACCAACTAACCAACCATACTAACCTTCCATTGAGGATTACATCGTGATTAGAGAACGAAATTGGAAACGAAATTTGAGCCTAATACCTAACCTAACTAACCAACTAACCTAACCAACCTACCAACTAACCTATTGAGGATTACTAGTTTAGTGATTACGAAATATTGGAAATTTGAGCTCCTGTATTACCTAACCACCAACCAACCTAACCTACCAAGTACTAACCTATCCCATTGAGGTACGTAACTATGTGGATAGATGATTCGTAAATTGAGAAACAATTATCTAATACCAACCTAACCAACCTCCCAACAGGTATGTACACGATGATTTGTAATTTAGTAACAATACTCCTAACTAACCAACTAACCTAACCTAATCAACCTAACCACGAATCACCAAATGCAGTACTAACCTACTGATAAAACACAAGTATAAAACAAATGCTGGTATGACTACTACTAACTACTACTAACTAACACTCCTCCCAAATAGTACTAACCTACTGATATATTACACTATAAAACAAATGAGTCTGTAATTTGGCTAACTACTAACTACTAACAACTATCTACTAAATAGTACTAACCTTCTATTAGTGGTTTAGCAAGTTTATTGAGAAAACGAAATTTGGGTCCTGGTTAAATTTAGCTACCTAACCTAACCTAACCTAACCTAACCTAACCTAACCTAACCAACGTAACCTAACCTAACCTCCCAAATTGCAGTTTAACCTTGTAATA
>NC_091592.1:2249884-2298492 GCF_042767895.1 Penaeus vannamei | reverse complement strand
AGCCTAACCTAACCTAACCTAACCTAACCTAACCAACGTAACCTAACCTAACCTCCCCAAATTGCAGGTACTGTAACCTATCGTGGATTAGAGTGATTTACGATCAAGTTTATGTGAGAAAACGAAATTTGGAGTCTCCTGGTTAAATTTGAGCCTAACCTAACCTAACCTAACCTAACCTAACCAACGTAACCTAACCTAACCTCCCCAAATTGCAGGTACTGTAACCTATCGTGGATTAGAGTGATTTACGATCAAGTTTATGTGAGAAAACGAAATTTGGAGTCTCCTGGTTAAATTTGAGCCTAACCTAACCTAACCTAACCTAACCTAACCTAACCTAACCAACGTAACCTAACCTAACCTCCCCAAATTGCAGGTACTGTAACCTATCGTGGATTAGAGTGATTTACCATCAAGTTTATGTGAGAAAACGAAATTTGGAGTCTCCTGGTTAAATTTGAGCCTAACCTAACCTAACCTAACCTAACCTAACCTAACCAACGTAACCTAACCTAACCTCCCCAAATTGCAGGTACTGTAACCTATCGTGGATTAGAGTGATTTACGATCAAGTTTATGTGAGAAAACGAAATTTGGAGTCTCCTGGTTAAATTTGAGCCTAACCTAACCTAACCTAACCTAACCTAACCTAACCAACGTAACCTAACCTAACCTCCCCAAATTGCAGGTCCTGTAACCTATCGTGGATTAGAGTGATTTACGATCAAGTTTATGTGAGAAAACGAAATTTGGAGTCTCCTGGTTAAATTTGAGCCTAACCTAACCTAACCTAACCTAACCTAACCTAACCAACGTAACCTAACCTAACCTCCCCAAATTGCAGGTACTGTAACCTATCGTGGATTAGAGTGATTTACGATCAAGTTTATGTGAGAAAACGAAATTTGGAGTCTCCTGGTTAAATTTGAGCCTAACCTAACCTAACCTAACCTAACCTAACCTAACCAACGTATCTAACCTAACCTCCCCAAATTGCAGGTACTGTAACCTATCGTGGATTAGAGTGATTTACGATCAAGTTTATGTGAGAAAACGAAATTTGGAGTCTCCTGGTTAAATTTGAGCCTAACCTAACCTAACCTAACCTAACCTAACCTAACCAACGTAACCTAACCTAACCTCCCCAAATTGCAGGTACTGTAACCTATCGTGGATTAGAGTGATTTACGATCAAGTTTATGTGAGAAAACGAAATTTGGAGTCTCCTGGTTAAATTTGAGCCTAACCTAACCTAACCTAACCTAACCTAACCTAACCAACGTAACCTAACCTAACCTCCCCAAATTGCAGGTACTGTAACCTATCGTGGATTAGAGTGATTTACGATCAAGTTTATGTGAGAAAACGAAATTTGGAGTCTCCTGGTTAAATTTGAGCCTAACCTAACCTAACCTAACCTAACCTAACCTAACCAACGTAACCTAACCTAACCTCCCCAAATTGCAGGTACTGTAACCTATCGTGGATTAGAGTGATTTACGATCAAGTTTATGTGAGAAAACGAAATTTGGAGTCTCCTGGTTAAATTTGAGCCTAACCTAACCTAACCTAACCTAACCTAACCTAACCAACGTAACCTAACCTAACCTCCCCAAATTGCAGGTACTGTAACCTATCGTGGATTAGAGTGATTTACGATCAAGTTTATGTGAGAAAACGAAATTTGGAGTCTCCTGGTTAAATTTGAGCCTAACCTAACCTAACCTAACCTAACCTAACCAACGTAACCTAACCTAACCTCCCCAAATTGCAGGTACTGTAACCTATCGTGGATTAGAGTGATTTACGATCAAGTTTATGTGAGAAAACGAAATTTGGAGTCTCCTGGTTAAATTTGAGCCTAACCTAACCTAACCTAACCTAACCTAACCTAACCAACGTAACCTAACCTAACCTCCCCAAATTGCAGGTACTGTAACCTATCGTGGATTAGAGTGATTTACGATCAAGTTTATGTGAGAAAACGAAATTTGGAGTCTCCTGGTTAAATTTGAGCCTAACCTAACCTAACCTAACCTAACCTAACCTAACCAACGTAACCTAACCTAACCTCCCCAAATTGCAGGTACTGTAACCTATCGTGGATTAGAGTGATTTACGATCAAGTTTATGTGAGAAAACGAAATTTGGAGTCTCCTGGTTAAATTTGAGCCTAACCTAACCTAACCTAACCTAACCTAACCTAACCAACGTAACCTAACCTAACCTCCCCAAATTGCAGGTACTGTAACCTATCGTGGATTAGAGTGATTTACGATCAAGTTTATGTGAGAGAACGAAATTTGGAGTCTCCTGGTTAAATTTGAGCCTAACCTAACCTAACCTAACCTAACCTAACCTAACCAACGTAACCTAACCTAACCTCCCCAAATTGCAGGTACTGTAACCTATCGTGGATTAGAGTGATTTACGATCAAGTTTATGTGAGAAAACGAAATTTGGAGTCTCCTGGTTAAATTTGGGCCTAACCTAACCTAACCTAACCTAACCTAACCTAACCTAACCAACGTAACCTAACCTAACCTCCCCAAATTGCAGGTACTGTAACCTATCGTGGATTAGAGTGATTTACGATCAAGTTTATGTGAGAAAACGAAATTTGGAGTCTCCTGGTTAAATTTGAGCCTAACCTAACCTAACCTAACCTAACCTAACCTAACCAACGTAACCTAACCTAACCTCCCCAAATTGCAGGTAAAGTAACCTATCGTGGATTAGAGTGATTTACGATCAAGTTTATGTGAGAAAACGAAATTTGGAGTCTCCTGGTTAAATTTGAGCCTAACCTAACCTAACCTAACCTAACCTAACCAACGTAACCTAACCTAACCTCCCCAAATTGCAGGTACTGTAACCTATCGTGGATTAGAGTGATTTACGATCAAGTTTATGTGAGAAAACGAAATTTGGAGTCTCCTGGTTAAATTTGAGCCTAACCTAACCTAACCTAACCTAACCTAACCTAACCTAACCAACGTAACCTAACCTAACCTCCCCAAATTGCAGGTACTGTAACCTATCGTGGATTAGAGTGATTTACGATCAAGTTTATGTGAGAAAACGAAATTTGGAGTCTCCTGGTTAAATTTGAGCCTAACCTAACCTAACCTAACCTAACCTAACCTAACCAACGTAACCTAACCTAACCTCCCCAAATTGCAGGTACTGTAACCTATCGTGGATTAGAGTGATTTACGATCAAGTTTATGTGAGAAAACGAAATTTGGAGTCTCCTGGTTAAATTTGAGCCTAACCTAACCTAACCTAACCTAACCTAACCTAACCTAACCAACGTAACCTAACCTAACCTCCCCAAATTGCAGGTACTGTAACCTATCGTGGATTAGAGTGATTTACGATCAAGTTTATGTGAGAAAACGAAATTTGGAGTCTCCTGGTTAAATTTGAGCCTAACCTAACCTAACCTAACCTAACCTAACCAACGTAACCTAACCTAACCTCCCCAAATTGCAGGTACTGTAACCTATCGTGGATTAGAGTGATTTACGATCAAGTTTATGTGAGAAAACGAAATTTGGAGTCTCCTGGTTAAATTTGAGCCTAACCTAACCTAACCTAACCTAACCTAACCTAACCAACGTAACCTAACCTAACCTCCCCAAATTGCAGGTACTGTAACCTATCGTGGATTAGAGTGATTTACGATCAAGTTTATGTGAGAAAACGAAATTTGGAGTCTCCTGGTTAAATTTGAGCCTAACCTAACCTAACCTAACCTAACCTAACCTAACCAACGTAACCTAACCTAACCTCCCCAAATTGCAGGTACTGTAACCTATCGTGGATTAGAGTGATTTACGATCAAGTTTATGTGAGAAAACGAAATTTGGAGTCTCCTGGTTAAATTTGAGCCTAACCTAACCTAACCTAACCTAACCTAACCTAACCTAACCTAACCAACGTAACCTAACCTAACCTCCCCAAATTGCAGGTACTGTAACCTATCGTGGATTAGAGTGATTTACGATCAAGTTTATGTGAGAAAACGAAATTTGGAGTCTCCTGGTTAAATTTGTGCCTAACCTAACCTAACCTAACCTAACCTAACCTAACCAACGTAACCTAACCTAACCTCCCCAAATTGCAGGTACTGTAACCTATCGTGGATTAGAGTGATTTACGATCAAGTTTATGTGAGAAAACGAAATTTGGAGTCTCCTGGTTAAATTTGAGCCTAACCTAACCTAACCTAACCTAACCTAACCTAACCAACGTAACCTAACCTAACCTCCCCAAATTGCAGGTACTGTAACCTATCGTGGATTAGAGTGATTTACGATCTTTATGTGAGAAAACGAAATTTGGAGTCTCCTGGTTAAATTTGAGCCTAACCTAACCTAACCTAACCTAACCTAACCTAACCAACGTAACCTAACCTAACCTCCCCAAATTGCAGGTACTGTAACCTATCGTGGATTAGAGTGATTTACGATCAAGTTTATGTGAGAAAACGAAATTTGGAGTCTCCTGGTTAAATTTGAGCCTAACCTAACCTAACCTAACCTAACCTAACCTAACCAACGTAACCTAACCTAACCTCCCCAAATTGCAGGTACTGTAACCTATCGTGGATTAGAGTGATTTACGATCAAGTTTATGTGAGAAAACGAAATTTGGAGTCTCCTGGTTAAATTTGAGCCTAACCTAACCTAACCTAACCTAACCTAACCTAACCAACGTAACCTAACCTAACCTCCCCAAATTGCAGGTACTGTAACCTATCGTGGATTAGAGTGATTTACGATCAAGTTTATGTGAGAAAACGAAATTTGGAGTCTCCTGGTTAAATTTGAGCCTAACCTAACCTAACCTAACCTAACCTAACCTAACCAACGTAACCTAACCTAACCTCCCCAAATTGCAGGTACTGTAACCTATCGTGGATTAGAGTGATTTTACGATCAAGTTTATGTGAGAAAACGAAATTTGGAGTCTCCTGGTTAAATTTGATCCTAACCTAGACCTAACCTAACCTAACCTAACCTAACCAACGTAACCTAACCTAACCTCCCCAAATTGCAGGTACTGTAACCTATCGTGGATTAGAGTGATTTACGATCAAGTTTATGTGAGAAAACGAAATTTGGAGTCTCCTGGTTAAATTTGAGCCTAACCTACCTACCTAACCTAACCTAACCTACGACCAACCTAACCAACGGTAACCTAACCTAACCTCCCCAAATTGCAGGTACTGTAACCTATCGTGGATTAGAGTGATTTACGATCAAGTTTATGTGAGAAAACGAAATTTGGAGTCTCCTGGTTAAATTTGAGCCTAACCTAACCTAACCTAACCTAACCTAACCTAACACCCGTAACCTAACCTAACCTCCCCAAATTGCAGGTACTGTAACCTATCGTGGATTAGAGTGATTTACGATCAAGTTTATGTGAGAAAACCAAATTCGAAGTCTCCTGGTTAAATTTGACCCGCTCCTAACCTAACCTAACCTAACCTTACCTAACCTAACCAACGTAACCTAACCCTAACCTCCCCAAATTGCAGGTACTGTAACCTATCGTGGATTAGAGTGATTTACGATCAAGTTTATGTGAGAAAACGAAATTTGGAGTCTCCTGGTTAAATTTGAGCCTAACCTAACCTAACCTAACCTAACCTAACCTAACCAACGTAACCTAACCTAACCTCCCCAAATTGCAGGTACTGTAACCTATCGTGGATTAGAGTGATTTACGATCAAGTTTATGTGAGAAAACGAAATTTGGAGTCTCCTGGTTAAATTTGAGCCTAACCTAACCTAACCTAACCTAACCTAACCTAACCAACGTAACCTAACCTAACCTCCCCAAATTGCAGGTACTGTAACCTATCGTGGATTAGAGTGATTTACGATCAAGTTTATGTGAGAAAACGAAATTTGGAGTCTCCTGGTTAAATTTGAGCCTAACCTAACCTAACCTAACCTAACCTAAACTAACCTAACCTAACCTAACCAACGTAACCTAACCTAACCTCCCCAAATTGCAGGTACTGTAACCTATCGTGGATTAGAGTGATTTACGATCAAGTTTATGTGAGAAAACGAAATTTGGAGTCTCCTGGTTAAATTTGAGCCTAACCTAACCTAACCTAACCTAACCTAACCTAACCAACGTAACCTAACCTAACCTCCCCAAATTGCAGGTACTGTAACCTATCGTGGATTAGAGTGATTTACGATCAAGTTTATGTGAGAAAACGAAATTTGGAGTCTCCTGGTTAAATTTGAGCCTAACCTAACCTAACCTAACCTAACCTAACCTAACCAACGTAACCTAACCTAACCTCCCCAAAATTGCAGGTACTGTAACCTATCGTGGATTAGAGTGATTTACGATCAAGTTTATGTGAGAAAACGAAATTTGGAGTCTCCTGGTTAAATTTGAGCCTAACCTAACCTAACCTAACCTAACCTAACCTAACCAACGTAACCTAACCTAACCTCCCCAAATTGCAGGTACTGTAACCTATCGTGGATTAGAGTGATTTACGATCAAGTTTATGTGAGAAAACGAAATTTGGAGTCTCCTGGTTAAATTTGAGCCTAACCTAACCTAACCTAACCTAACCTAACCTAACCTAACCAACGTAACCTAACCTAACCTCCCCAAATTGCAGGTACTGTAACCTATCGTGGATTAGAGTGATTTACGATCAAGTTTATGTGAGAAAACGAAATTTGGAGTCTCCTGGTTAAATTTGAGCCTAACCTAACCTAACCTAACCTAACCTAACCTAACCAACGTAACCTAACCTAACCTCCCCAAATTGCAGGTACTGTAACCTATCGTGGATTAGAGTGATTTACGATCAAGTTTATGTGAGAAAACGAAATTTGGAGTCTCCTGGTTAAATTTGAGCCTAACCTAACCTAACCTAACCTAACCTAACCTAACCAACGTAACCTAACCTAACCTCCCCAAATTGCAGGTACTGTAACCTATCGTGGATTAGAGTGATTTACGATCAAGTTTATGTGAGAAAACGAAATTTGGAGTCTCCTGGTTAAATTTGAGCCTAACCTAACCTAACCTAACCTAACCTAACCTAACCAACGTAACCTAACCTAACCTCCCCAAATTGCAGGTACTGTAACCTATCGTGGATTAGAGTGATTTACGATCAAGTTTATGTGAGAAAACGAAATTTGGAGTCTCCTGGTTAAATTTGAGCCTAACCTAACCTAACCTAACCTAACCTAACCTAACCAACGTAACCTAACCTAACCTCCCCAAATTGCAGGTACTGTAACCTATCGTGGATTAGAGTGATTTACGATCAAGTTTATGTGAGAAAACGAAATTTGGAGTCTCCTGGTTAAATTTGAGCCTAACCTAACCTAACCTAACCTAACCTAACCTAACCAACGTAACCTAACCTAACCTCCCCAAATTGCAGGTACTGTAACCTATCGTGGATTAGAGTGATTTACGATCAAGTTTATGTGAGAAAACGAAATTTGGAGTCTCCTGGTTAAATTTGAGCCTAACCTAACCTAACCTAACCTAACCTAACCTAACCAACGTAACCTAACCTAACCTCCCCAAATTGCAGGTACTGTAACCTATCGTGGATTAGAGTGATTTACGATCAAGTTTATGTGAGAAAACGAAATTTGGAGTCTCCTGGTTAAATTTGAGCCTAACCTAACCTAACCTAACCTAACCTAACCTAACCTAACCAACGTAACCTAACCTAACCTCCCCAAATTGCAGGTACTGTAACCTATCGTGGATTAGAGTGATTTACGATCAAGTTTATGTGAGAAAACGAAATTTGGAGTCTCCTGGTTAAATTTGAGCCTAACCTAACCTAACCTAACCTAACCTAACCTAACCAACGTAACCTAACCTAACCTCCCCAAATTGCAGGTACTGTAACCTATCGTGGATTAGAGTGATTTACGATCAAGTTTATGTGAGAAAACGAAATTTGGAGTCTCCTGGTTAAATTTGAGCCTAACCTAACCTAACCTAACCTAACCTAACCTAACCAACGTAACCTAACCTAACCTCCCCAAATTGCAGGTACTGTAACCTATCGTGGATTAGAGTGATTTACGATCAAGTTTATGTGAGAAAACGAAATTTGGAGTCTCCTGGTTAAATTTGAGCCTAACCTAACCTAACCAACCCTAACCTAACCTAACCAACGTAACCTAACCTAACCTCCCCAAATTGCAGGTACTGTAACCTATCGTGGATTAGAGTGATTTACGATCAAGTTTATGTGAGAAAACGAAATTTGGAGTCTCCTGGTTAAATTTGAGCCTAACCTAACCTAACCTAACCTAACCTAACCTAACCAACGTAACCTAACCTAACCTCCCCAAATTGCAGGTACTGTAACCTATCGTGGATTAGAGTGATTTACGATCAAGTTTATGTGAGAAAACGAAATTTGGAGTCTCCTGGTTAAATTTGAGCCTAACCTAACCTAACCTAACCTAACCTAACCTAACAAACGTAACCTAACCTAACCTCCCCAAATTGCAGGTACTGTAACCTATCGTGGATTAGAGTGATTTACGATCAAGTTTATGTGAGAAAACGAAATTTGGAGTCTCCTGGTTAAATTTGAGCCTAACCTAACCTAACCTAACCTAACCTAACCTAACCAACGTAACCTAACCTAACCTCCCCAAATTGCAGGTACTGTAACCTATCGTGGATTAGAGTGATTTACGATCAAGTTTATGTGAGAAAACGAAATTTGGAGTCTCCTGGTTAAATTTGAGCCTAACCTAACCTAACCTAACCTAACCTAACCTAACCAACGTAACCTAACCTAACCTCCCCAAATTGCAGGTACTGTAACCTATCGTGGATTAGAGTGATTTACGATCAAGTTTATGTGAGAAAACGAAATTTGGAGTCTCCTGGTTAAATTTGAGCCTAACCTAACCTAACCTAACCTAACCTAACCTAACCAACGTAACCTAACCTAACCTCCCCAAATTGCAGGTACTGTAACCTATCGTGGATTAGAGTGATTTACGATCAAGTTTATGTGAGAAAACGAAATTTGGAGTCTCCTGGTTAAATTTGAGCCTAACCTAACCTAACCTAACCTAACCTAACCTAACCAACGTAACCTAACCTAACCTCCCCAAATTGCAGGTACTGTAACCTATCGTGGATTAGAGTGATTTACGATCAAGTTTATGTGAGAAAACGAAATTTGGAGTCTCCTGGTTAAATTTGAGCCTAACCTAACCTAACCTAACCTAACCTAACCTAACCAACGTAACCTAACCTAACCTCCCCAAATTGCAGGTACTGTAACCTATCGTGGATTAGAGTGATTTACGATCAAGTTTATGTGAGAAAACGAAATTTGGAGTCTCCTGGTTAAATTTGAGCCTAACCTAACCTAACCTAACCTAACCTAACCTAACCAACGTAACCTAACCTAACCTCCCCAAATTGCAGGTACTGTAACCTATCGTGGATTAGAGTGATTTACGATCAAGTTTATGTGAGAAAACGAAATTTGGAGTCTCCTGGTTAAATTTGAGCCTAACCTAACCTAACCTAACCTAACCTAACCTAACCAACGTAACCTAACCTAACCTCCCCAAATTGCAGGTACTGTAACCTATCGTGGATTAGAGTGATTTACGATCAAGTTTATGTGAGAAAACGAAATTTGGAGTCTCCTGGTTAAATTTGAGCCTAACCTAACCTAACCTAACCTAACCTAACAGAACTGAACCTAACCAACGTAACCTAACCTAACCTCCCCAAATTGCAGGTACTGTAACCTATCGTGGATTAGAGTGATTTACGATCAAGTTTATGTGAGAAAACGAAATTTGGAGTCTCCTGGTTAAATTTGAGCCTAACCTAACCTAACCTAACCTAACCTAACCTAACCAACGTAACCTAACCTAACCTCCCCAAATTGCAGGTACTGTAACCTATTGTGGATTAGAGTGATTTACGATCAAGTTTATGTGAGAAAACGAAATTTGGAGTCTCCTGGTTAAATTTGAGCCTAACCTAACCTAACCTAACCTAACCTAACCTAACCAACGTAACCTAACCTAACCTCCCCAAATTGCAGGTACTGTAACCTATCGTGGATTAGAGTGATTTACGATCAAGTTTATGTGAGAAAACGAAATTTGGAGTCTCCTGGTTAAATTTGAGCCTAACCTAACCTAACCTAACCTAACCAACGTAACCTAACCTAACCTCCCCAAATTGCAGGTACTGTAACCTATCGTGGATTAGAGTGATTTACGATCAAGTTTATGTGAGAAAACGAAATTTGGAGTCTCCTGGTTAAATTTGAGCCTAACCTAACCTAACCTAACCTAACCGAACTGAACCTAACCAACGTAACCTAACCTAACCTCCCCAAATTGCAGGTACTGTAACCTATCGTGGATTAGAGTGATTTACGATCAAGTTTATGTGAGAAAACGAAATTTGGAGTCTCCTGGTTAAATTTGAGCCTAACCTAACCTAACCTAACCTAACCTAACCTAACCAACGTAACCTAACCTAACCTCCCCAAATTGCAGGTACTGTAACCTATCGTGGATTAGAGTGATTTACGATCAAGTTTATGTGAGAAAACGAAATTTGGAGTCTCCTGGTTAAATTTGAGCCTAACCTAACCTAACCTAACCTAACCTAACCTAACCAACGTAACCTAACCTAACCTCCCCAAATTGCAGGTACTGTAACCTATCGTGGATTAGAGTGATTTACGATCAAGTTTATGTGAGAAAACGAAATTTGGAGTCTCCTGGTTAAATTTGAGCCTAACCTAACCTAACCTAACCTAACCTAACCTAACCAACGTAACCTAACCTAACCTCCCCAAATTGCAGGTACTGTAACCTATCGTGGATTAGAGTGATTTACGATCAAGTTTATGTGAGAAAACGAAATTTGGAGTCTCCTGGTTAAATTTGAGCCTAACCTAACCTAACCTAACCTAACCTAACCTAACCAACGTAACCTAACCTAACCTCCCCAAATTGCAGGTACTGTAACCTATCGTGGATTAGAGTGATTTACGATCAAGTTTATGTGAGAAAACGAAATTTGGAGTCTCCTGGTTAAATTTGAGCCTAACCTAACCTAACCTAACCTAACCTAACCTAACCAACGTAACCTAACCTAACCTCCCCAAATTGCAGGTACTGTAACCTATCGTGGATTAGAGTGATTTACGATCAAGTTTATGTGAGAAAACGAAATTTGGAGTCTCCTGGTTAAATTTGAGCCTAACCTAACCTAACCTAACCTAACCTAACCAACGTAACCTAACCTAACCTCCCCAAATTGCAGGTACTGTAACCTATCGTGGATTAGAGTGATTTACGATCAAGTTTATGTGAGAAAACGAAATTTGGAGTCTCCTGGTTAAATTTGAGCCTAACCTAACCTAACCTAACCTAACCTAACCTAACCAACGTAACCTAACCTAACCTCCCCAAATTGCAGGTACTGTAACCTATCGTGGATTAGAGTGATTTACGATCAAGTTTATGTGAGAAAACGAAATTTGGAGTCTCCTGGTTAAATTTGAGCCTAACCTAACCTAACCTAACCTAACCTAACCTAACCAACGTAACCTAACCTAACCTCCCCAAATTGCAGGTACTGTAACCTATCGTGGATTAGAGTGATTTACGATCAAGTTTATGTGAGAAAACGAAATTTGGAGTCTCCTGGTTAAATTTGAGCCTAACCTAACCTAACCTAACCTAACCTAACCTAACCAACGTAACCTAACCTAACCTCCCCAAATTGCAGGTACTGTAACCTATCGTGGATTAGAGTGATTTACGATCAAGTTTATGTGAGAAAACGAAATTTGGAGTCTCCTGGTTAAATTTGAGCCTAACCTAACCTAACCTAACCTAACCTAACCTAACCAACGTAACCTAACCTAACCTCCCCAAATTGCAGGTACTGTAACCTATCGTGGATTAGAGTGATTTACGATCAAGTTTATGTGAGAAAACGAAATTTGGAGTCTCCTGGTTAAATTTGAGCCTAACCTAACCTAACCTAACCTAACCTAACCTAACCAACGTAACCTAACCTAACCTCCCCAAATTGCAGGTACTGTAACCTATCGTGGATTAGAGTGATTTACGATCAAGTTTATGTGAGAAAACGAAATTTGGAGTCTCCTGGTTAAATTTGAGCCTAACCTAACCTAACCTAACCTAACCTAACCTAACCAACGTAACCTAACCTAACCTCCCCAAATTGCAGGTACTGTAACCTATCGTGGATTAGAGTGATTTACGATCAAGTTTATGTGAGAAAACGAAATTTGGAGTCTCCTGGTTAAATTTGAGCCTAACCTAACCTAACCTAACCTAACCTAACCTAACCAACGTAACCTAACCTAACCTCCCCAAATTGCAGGTAGTGTAACCTATCGTGGATTAGAGTGATTTACGATCAAGTTTATGTGAGAAAACGAAATTTGGAGTCTCCTGGTTAAATTTGAGCCTAACCTAACCTAACCTAACCTAACCTAACCTAACCAACGTAACCTAACCTAACCTCCCCAAATTGCAGGTACTGTAACCTATCGTGGATTAGAGTGATTTACGATCAAGTTTATGTGAGAAAACGAAATTTGGAGTCTCCTGGTTAAATTTGAGCCTAACCTAACCTAACCTAACCTAACCTAACCTAACCAACGTAACCTAACCTAACCTCCCCAAATTGCAGGTACTGTAACCTATCGTGGATTAGAGTGATTTACGATCAAGTTTATGTGAGAAAACGAAATTTGGAGTCTCCTGGTTAAATTTGAGCCTAACCTAACCTAACCTAACCTAACCTAACCTAACCAACGTAACCTAACCTAACCTCCCCAAATTGCAGGTACTGTAACCTATCGTGGATTAGAGTGATTTACGATCAAGTTTATGTGAGAAAACGAAATTTGGAGTCTCCTGGTTAAATTTGAGCCTAACCTAACCTAACCTAACCTAACCTAACCTAACCAACGTAACCTAACCTAACCTCCCCAAATTGCAGGTACTGTAACCTATCGTGGATTAGAGTGATTTACGATCAAGTTTATGTGAGAAAACGAAATTTGGAGTCTCCTGGTTAAATTTGAGCCTAACCTAACCTAACCTAACCTAACCTAACCTAACCAACGTAACCTAACCTAACCTCCCCAAATTGCAGGTACTGTAACCTATCGTGGATTAGAGTGATTTACGATCAAGTTTATGTGAGAAAACGAAATTTGGAGTCTCCTGGTTAAATTTGAGCCTAACCTAACCTAACCTAACCTAACCTAACCTAACCAACGTAACCTAACCTAACCTCCCCAAATTGCAGGTACTGTAACCTATCGTGGATTAGGGTGATTTACGATCAAGTTTATGTGAGCAAAACGAAATTTGGAGTCTCCTGGTTAAATTTGAGCCTAACCTAACCTAACCTAACCTAACCTAACCTAACCAACGTAACCTAACCTAACCTCCCCAAATTGCAGGTACTGTAACCTATCGTGGATTAGGGTGATTTACGATCAAGTTTATGTGAGCAAAACGAAATTTGGAGTCTCCTGGTTAAATTTGAGCCTAACCTAACCTAACCTAACCTAACCTAACCTAACCAACGTAACCTAACCTAACCTCCCCAAATTGCAGGTACTGTAACCTATCGTGGATTAGAGTGATTTACGATCAAGTTTATGTGAGAAAACGAAATTTGGAGTCTCCTGGTTAAATTTGAGCCTAACCTAACCTAACCTAACCTAACCTAACCTAACCAACGTAACCTAACCTAACCTCCCCAAATTGCAGGTACTGTAACCTATCGTGGATTAGAGTGATTTACGATCAAGTTTATGTGAGAAAACGAAATTTGGAGTCTCCTGGTTAAATTTGAGCCTAACCTAACCTAACCTAACCTAACCTAACCTAACCAACGTAACCTAACCTAACCTCCCCAAATTGCAGGTACTGTAACCTATCGTGGATTAGAGTGATTTACGATCAAGTTTATGTGAGAAAACGAAATTTGGAGTCTCCTGGTTAAATTTGAGCCTAACCTAACCTAACCTAACCTAACCTAACCTAACCAACGTAACCTAACCTAACCTCCCCAAATTGCAGGTACTGTAACCTATCGTGGATTAGAGTGATTTACGATCAAGTTTATGTGAGAAAACGAAATTTGGAGTCTCCTGGTTAAATTTGAGCCTAACCTAACCTAACCTAACCTAACCTAACCTAACCAACGTAACCTAACCTAACCTCCCCAAATTGCAGGTACTGTAACCTATCGTGGATTAGAGTGATTTACGATCAAGTTTATGTGAGAAAACGAAATTTGGAGTCTCCTGGTTAAATTTGAGCCTAACCTAACCTAACCTAACCTAACCTAACCTAACCAACGTAACCTAACCTAACCTCCCCAAATTGCAGGTACTGTAACCTATCGTGGATTAGAGTGATTTACGATCAAGTTTATGTGAGAAAACGAAATTTGGAGTCTCCTGGTTAAATTTGAGCCTAACCTAACCTAACCTAACCTAACCTAACCTAACCAACGTAACCTAACCTAACCTCCCCAAATTGCAGGTACTGTAACCTATCGTGGATTAGAGTGATTTACGATCAAGTTTATGTGAGAAAACGAAATTTGGAGTCTCCTGGTTAAATTTGAGCCTAACCTAACCTAACCTAACCTAACCTAACCTAACCAACGTAACCTAACCTAACCTCCCCAAATTGCAGGTACTGTAACCTATCGTGGATTAGAGTGATTTACGATCAAGTTTATGTGAGAAAACGAAATTTGGAGTCTCCTGGTTAAATTTGAGCCTAACCTAACCTAACCTAACCTAACCTAACCTAACCAACGTAACCTAACCTAACCTCCCCAAATTGCAGGTACTGTAACCTATCGTGGATTAGAGTGATTTACGATCAAGTTTATGTGAGAAAACGAAATTTGGAGTCTCCTGGTTAAATTTGAGCCTAACCTAACCTAACCTAACCTAACCTAACCTAACCAACGTAACCTAACCTAACCTCCCCAAATTGCAGGTACTGTAACCTATCGTGGATTAGAGTGATTTACGATCAAGTTTATGTGAGAAAACGAAATTTGGAGTCTCCTGGTTAAATTTGAGCCTAACCTAACCTAACCTAACCTAACCTAACCTAACCAACGTAACCTAACCTAACCTCCCCAAATTGCAGGTACTGTAACCTATCGTGGATTAGAGTGATTTACGATCAAGTTTATGTGAGAAAACGAAATTTGGAGTCTCCTGGTTAAATTTGAGCCTAACCTAACCTAACCTAACCTAACCTAACCTAACCAACGTAACCTAACCTAACCTCCCCAAATTGCAGGTACTGTAACCTATCGTGGATTAGAGTGATTTACGATCAAGTTTATGTGAGAAAACGAAATTTGGAGTCTCCTGGTTAAATTTGAGCCTAACCTAACCTAACCTAACCTAACCTAACCTAACCAACGTAACCTAACCTAACCTCCCCAAATTGCAGGTACTGTAACCTATCGTGGATTAGAGTGATTTACGATCAAGTTTATGTGAGAAAACGAAATTTGGAGTCTCCTGGTTAAATTTGAGCCTAACCTAACCTAACCTAACCTAACCTAACCTAACCAACGTAACCTAACCTAACCTCCCCAAATTGCAGGTACTGTAACCTATCGTGGATTAGAGTGATTTACGATCAAGTTTATGTGAGAAAACGAAATTTGGAGTCTCCTGGTTAAATTTGAGCCTAACCTAACCTAACCTAACCTAACCTAACCTAACCAACGTAACCTAACCTAACCTCCCCAAATTGCAGGTACTGTAACCTATCGTGGATTAGAGTGATTTACGATCAAGTTTATGTGAGAAAACGAAATTTGGAGTCTCCTGGTTAAATTTGAGCCTAACCTAACCTAACCTAACCTAACCTAACCTAACCAACGTAACCTAACCTAACCTCCCCAAATTGCAGGTACTGTAACCTATCGTGGATTAGAGTGATTTACGATCAAGTTTATGTGAGAAAACGAAATTTGGAGTCTCCTGGTTAAATTTGAGCCTAACCTAACCTAACCTAACCTAACCTAACCTAACCAACGTAACCTAACCTAACCTCCCCAAATTGCAGGTACTGTAACCTATCGTGGATTAGAGTGATTTACGATCAAGTTTATGTGAGAAAACGATATTTGGAGTCTCCTGGTTAAATTTGAGCCTAACCTAACCTAACCTAACCTAACCTAACCTAACCAACGTAACCTAACCTAACCTCCCCAAATTGCAGGTACTGTAACCTATCGTGGATTAGAGTGATTTACGATCAAGTTTATGTGAGAAAACGAAATTTGGAGTCTCCTGGTTAAATTTGAGCCTAACCTAACCTAACCTAACCTAACCTAACCTAACCAACGTAACCTAACCTAACCTCCCCAAATTGCAGGTACTGTAACCTATCGTGGATTAGAGTGATTTACGATCAAGTTTATGTGAGAAAACGAAATTTGGAGTCTCCTGGTTAAATTTGAGCCTAACCTAACCTAACCTAACCTAACCTAACCTAACCAACGTAACCTAACCTAACCTCCCCAAATTGCAGGTACTGTAACCTATCGTGGATTAGAGTGATTTACGATCAAGTTTATGTGAGAAAACGAAATTTGGAGTCTCCTGGTTAAATTTGAGCCTAACCTAACCTAACCTAACCTAACCTAACCTAACCAACGTAACCTAACCTAACCTCCCCAAATTGCAGGTACTGTAACCTATCGTGGATTAGAGTGATTTACGATCAAGTTTATGTGAGAAAACGAAATTTGGAGTCTCCTGGTTAAATTTGAGCCTAACCTAACCTAACCTAACCTAACCTAACCTAACCAACGTAACCTAACCTAACCTCCCCAAATTGCAGGTACTGTAACCTATCGTGGATTAGAGTGATTTACGATCAAGTTTATGTGAGAAAACGAAATTTGGAGTCTCCTGGTTAAATTTGAGCCTAACCTAACCTAACCTAACCTAACCTAACCTAACCAACGTAACCTAACCTAACCTCCCCAAATTGCAGGTACTGTAACCTATCGTGGATTAGGGTGATTTACGATCAAGTTTATGTGAGAAAACGAAATTTGGAGTCTCCTGGTTAAATTTGAGCCTAACCTAACCTAACCTAACCTAACCTAACCTAACCAACGTAACCTAACCTAACCTCCCCAAATTGCAGCTACTGTAACCTATCGTGGATTAGAGTGATTTACGATCAAGTTTATGTGAGAAAACGAAATTTGGAGTCTCCTGGTTAAATTTGAGCCTAACCTAACCTAACCTAACCTAACCTAACCTAACCAACGTAACCTAACCTAACCTCCCCAAATTGCAGGTACTGTAACCTATCGTGGATTAGAGTGATTTACGATCAAGTTTATGTGAGAAAACGAAATTTGGAGTCCCCTGGTTAAATTTGAGCCTAACCTAACCTAACCTAACCTAACCTAACCTAACCAACGTAACCTAACCTAACCTCCCCAAATTGCAGGTACTGTAACCTATCGTGGATTAGAGTGATTTACGATCAAGTTTATGTGAGAAAACGAAATTTGGAGTCTCCTGGTTAAATTTGAGCCTAACCTAACCTAACCTAACCTAACCTAACCGAACCGAACCTAACCAACGTAACCTAACCTAACCTCCCCAAATTGCAGGTACTGTAACCTATCGTGGATTAGAGTGATTTACGATCAAGTTTATGTGAGAAAACGAAATTTGGAGTCTCCTGGTTAAATTTGAGCCTAACCTAACCTAACCTAACCTAACCTAACCTAACCAACGTAACCTAACCTAACCTCCCCAAATTGCAGGTACTGTAACCTATCGTGGATTAGAGTGATTTACGATCAAGTTTATGTGAGAAAACGAAATTTGGAGTCTCCTGGTTAAATTTGAGCCTAACCTAACCTAACCTAACCTAACCTAACCTAACCAACGTAACCTAACCTAACCTCCCCAAATTGCAGGTACTGTAACCTATCGTGGATTAGAGTGATTTACGATCAAGTTTATGTGAGAAAACGAAATTTGGAGTCTCCTGGTTAAATTTGAGCCTAACCTAACCTAACCTAACCTAACCTAACCTAACCAACGTAACCTAACCTAACCTCCCCAAATTGCAGGTACTGTAACCTATCGTGGATTAGAGTGATTTACGATCAAGTTTATGTGAGAAAACGAAATTTGGAGTCTCCTGGTTAAATTTGAGCCTAACCTAACCTAACCTAACCTAACCTAACCTAACCAACGTAACCTAACCTAACCTCCCCAAATTGCAGGTACTGTAACCTATCGTGGATTAGAGTGATTTACGATCAAGTTTATGTGAGAAAACGAAATTTGGAGTCTCCTGGTTAAATTTGAGCCTAACCTAACCTAACCTAACCTAACCTAACCTAACCAACGTAACCTAACCTAACCTCCCCAAATTGCAGGTACTGTAACCTATCGTGGATTAGAGTGATTTACGATCAAGTTTATGTGAGAAAACGAAATTTGGAGTCTCCTGGTTAAATTTGAGCCTAACCTAACCTAACCTAACCTAACCTAACCTAACCAACGTAACCTAACCTAACCTCCCCAAATTGCAGGTACTGTAACCTATCGTGGATTAGAGTGATTTACGATCAAGTTTATGTGAGAAAACGAAATTTGGAGTCTCCTGGTTAAATTTGAGCCTAACCTAACCTAACCTAACCTAACCTAACCTAACCAACGTAACCTAACCTAACCTCCCCAAATTGCAGGTACTGTAACCTATCGTGGATTAGAGTGATTTACGATCAAGTTTATGTGAGAAAACGAAATTTGGAGTCTCCTGGTTAAATTTGAGCCTAACCTAACCTAACCTAACCTAACCGAACCGAACCTAACCAACGTAACCTAACCTAACCTCCCCAAATTGCAGGTACTGTAACCTATCGTGGATTAGAGTGATTTACGATCAAGTTTATGTGAGAAAACGAAATTTGGAGTCTCCTGGTTAAATTTGAGCCTAACCTAACCTAACCTAACCTAACCTAACCTAACCAACGTAACCTAACCTAACCTCCCCAAATTGCAGGTACTGTAACCTATCGTGGATTAGAGTGATTTACGATCAAGTTTATGTGAGAAAACGAAATTTGGAGTCTCCTGGTTAAATTTGAGCCTAACCTAACCTAACCTAACCTAACCTAACCTAACCGAACCTAACCAACGTAACCTAACCTAACCTCCCCAAATTGCAGGTACTGTAACCTATCGTGGATTAGAGTGATTTACGATCAAGTTTATGTGAGAAAACGAAATTTGGAGTCTCCTGGTTAAATTTGAGCCTAACCTAACCTAACCTAACCTAACCTAACCTAACCAACGTAACCTAACCTAACCTCCCCAAATTGCAGGTACTGTAACCTATCGTGGATTAGAGTGATTTACGATCAAGTTTATGTGAGAAAACGAAATTTGGAGTCTCCTGGTTAAATTTGAGCCTAACCTAACCTAACCTAACCTAACCTAACCAACGTAACCTAACCTAACCTCCCCAAATTGCAGGTACTGTAACCTATCGTGGATTAGAGTGATTTACGATCAAGTTTATCTGAGAAAACGAAATTTGGAGTCTCCTGGTTAAATTTGAGCCTAACCTAACCTAACCTAACCTAACCTAACCTAACCAACGTAACCTAACCTAACCTCCCCAAATTGCAGGTACTGTAACCTATCGTGGATTAGAGTGATTTACGATCAAGCTTATGTGAGAAAACGAAATTTGGAGTCTCCTGGTTAAATTTGAGCCTAACCTAACCTAACCTAACCTAACCTAACCTAACCAACGTAACCTAACCTAACCTCCCCAAATCGCAGGTACTGTAACCTATCGTGGATTAGAGTGATTTACGATCAAGTTTATGTGAGAAAACGAAATTTGGAGTCTCCTGGTTAAATTTGAGCCTAACCTAACCTAACCTAACCTAACCTAACCTAACCAACGTAACCTAACCTAACCTCCCCAAATTGCAGGTACTGTAACCTATCGTGGATTAGAGTGATTTACGATCAAGTTTATGTGAGAAAACGAAATTTGGAGTCTCCTGGTTAAATTTGAGCCTAACCTAACCTAACCTAACCTAACCTAACCTAACCAACGTAACCTAACCTAACCTCCCCAAATTGCAGGTACTGTAACCTATCGTGGATTAGAGTGATTTACGATCAAGTTTATGTGAGAAAACGAAACTTGGAGTCTCCTGGTTAAATTTGAGCCTAACCTAACCTAACCTAACCTAACCTAACCTAACCAACGTAACCTAACCTAACCTCCCCAAATTGCAGGTACTGTAACCTATCGTGGATTAGAGTGATTTACGATCAAGTTTATGTGAGAAAACGAAATTTGGAGTCTCCTGGTTAAATTTGAGCCTAACCTAACCTAACCTAACCTAACCTAACCTAACCAACGTAACCTAACCTAACCTCCCCAAATTGCAGGTACTGTAACCTATCGTGGATTAGAGTGATTTACGATCAAGTTTATGTGAGAAAACGAAATTTGGAGTCTCCTGCTTAAATTTGAGCCTAACCTAACCTAACCTAACCTAACCTAACCTAACCAACGTAACCTAACCTAACCTCCCCAAATTGCAGGTACTGTAACCTATCGTGGATTAGAGTGATTTACGATCAAGTTTATGTGAGAAAACGAAATTTGGAGTCTCCTGGTTAAATTTGAGCCTAACCTAACCTAACCTAACCTAACCTAACCTAACCAACGTAACCTAACCTAACCTCCCCAAATTGCAGGTACTGTAACCTATCGTGGATTAGAGTGATTTACGATCAAGTTTATGTGAGAAAACGAAATTTGGAGTCTCCTGGTTAAATTTGAGCCTAACCTAACCTAACCTAACCTAACCTAACCTAACCAACGTAACCTAACCTAACCTCCCCAAATTGCAGGTACTGTAACCTATCGTGGATTAGAGTGATTTACGATCAAGTTTATGTGAGAAAACGAAATTTGGAGTCTCCTGGTTAAATTTGAGCCTAACCTAACCTAACCTAACCTAACCTAACCTAACCAACGTAACCTAACCTAACCTCCCCAAATTGCAGGTACTGTAACCTATCGTGGATTAGAGTGATTTACGATCAAGTTTATGTGAGAAAACGAAATTTGGAGTCTCCTGGTTAAATTTGAGCCTAACCTAACCTAACCTAACCTAACCTAACCAACGTAACCTAACCTAACCTCCCCAAATTGCAGGTACTGTAACCTATCGTGGATTAGAGTGATTTACGATCAAGTTTATGTGAGAAAACGAAATTTGGAGTCTCCTGGTTAAATTTGAGCCTAACCTAACCTAACCTAACCTAACCTAACCTAACCAACGTAACCTAACCTAACCTCCCCAAATTGCAGGTACTGTAACCTATCGTGGATTAGAGTGATTTACGATCAAGTTTATGTGAGAAAACGAAATTTGGAGTCTCCTGGTTAAATTTGAGCCTAACCTAACCTAACCTAACCTAACCTAACCTAACCAACGTAACCTAACCTAACCTCCCCAAATTGCAGGTACTGTAACCTATCGTGGATTAGAGTGATTTACGATCAAGTTTATGTGAGAAAACGAAATATGGAGTCTCCTGGTTAAATTTGAGCCTAACCTAACCTAACCTAACCTAACCTAACCGAACTGAACCTAACCAACGTAACCTAACCTAACCTCCCCAAATTGCAGGTACTGTAACCTATCGTGGATTAGAGTGATTTACGATCAAGTTTATGTGAGAAAACGAAATTTGGAGTCTCCTGGTTAAATTTGAGCCTAACCTAACCTAACCTAACCTAACCTAACCTAACCAACGTAACCTAACCTAACCTCCCCAAATTGCAGGTACTGTAACCTATCGTGGATTAGAGTGATTTACGATCAAGTTTATGTGAGAAAACGAAATTTGGAGTCTCCTGGTTAAATTTGAGCCTAACCTAACCTAACCTAACCTAACCTAACCTAACCAACGTAACCTAACCTAACCTCCCCAAATTGCAGGTACTGTAACCTATCGTGGATTAGAGTGATTTACGATCAAGTTTATGTGAGAAAACGAAATTTGGAGTCTCCTGGTTAAATTTGAGCCTAACCTAACCTAACCTAACCTAACCAACGTAACCTAACCTAACCTCCCCAAATTGCAGGTACTGTAACCTATCGTGGATTAGAGTGATTTACGATCAAGTTTATGTGAGAAAACGAAATTTGGAGTCTCCTGGTTAAATTTGAGCCTAACCTAACCTAACCTAACCTAACCTAACCTAACCAACGTAACCTAACCTAACCTCCCCAAATTGCAGGTACTGTAACCTATCGTGGATTAGAGTGATTTACGATCAAGTTTATGTGAGAAAACGAAATTTGGAGTCTCCTGGTTAAATTTGAGCCTAACCTAACCTAACCTAACCTAACCTAACCTAACCAACGTAACCTAACCTAACCTCCCCAAATTGCAGGTACTGTAACCTATCGTGGATTAGAGTGATTTACGATCAAGTTTATGTGAGAAAACGAAATTTGGAGTCTCCTGGTTAAATTTGAGCCTAACCTAACCTAACCTAACCTAACCTAACCTAACCAACGTAACCTAACCTAACCTCCCCAAATTGCAGGTACTGTAACCTATCGTGGATTAGAGTGATTTACGATCAAGTTTATGTGAGAAAACGAAATTTGGAGTCTCCTGGTTAAATTTGAGCCTAACCTAACCTAACCTAACCTAACCTAACCTAACCAACGTAACCTAACCTAACCTCCCCAAATTGCAGGTACTGTAACCTATCGTGGATTAGAGTGATTTACGATCAAGTTTATGTGAGAAAACGAAATTTGGAGTCTCCTGGTTAAATTTGAGCCTAACCTAACCTAACCTAACCTAACCTAACCTAACCAACGTAACCTAACCTAACCTCCCCAAATTGCAGGTACTGTAACCTATCGTGGATTAGAGTGATTTACGATCAAGTTTATGTGAGAAAACGAAATTTGGAGTCTCCTGGTTAAATTTGAGCCTAACCTAACCTAACCTAACCTAACCTAACCTAACCAACGTAACCTAACCTAACCTCCCCAAATTGCAGGTACTGTAACCTATCGTGGATTAGAGTGATTTACGATCAAGTTTATGTGAGAAAACGAAATTTGGAGTCTCCTGGTTAAATTTGAGCCTAACCTAACCTAACCTAACCTAACCTAACCTAACCAACGTAACCTAACCTAACCTCCCCAAATTGCAGGTACTGTAACCTATCGTGGATTAGAGTGATTTACGATCAAGTTTATGTGAGAAAACGAAATTTGGAGTCTCCTGGTTAAATTTGAGCCTAACCTAACCTAACCTAACCTAACCTAACCTAACCAACGTAACCTAACCTAACCTCCCCAAATTGCAGGTACTGTAACCTATCGTGGATTAGAGTGATTTACGATCAAGTTTATGTGAGAAAACGAAATTTGGAGTCTCCTGGTTAAATTTGAGCCTAACCTAACCTAACCTAACCTAACCTAACCTAACCAACGTAACCTAACCTAACCTCCCCAAATTGCAGGTACTGTAACCTATCGTGGATTAGAGTGATTTACGATCAAGTTTATGTGAGAAAACGAAATTTGGAGTCTCCTGGTTAAATTTGAGCCTAACCTAACCTAACCTAACCTAACCTAACCGAACCGAACCTAACCAACGTAACCTAACCTAACCTCCCCAAATTGCAGGTACTGTAACCTATCGTGGATTAGAGTGATTTACGATCAAGTTTATGTGAGAAAACGAAATTTGGAGTCTCCTGGTTAAATTTGAGCCTAACCTAACCTAACCTAACCTAACCTAACCTAACCAACGTAACCTAACCTAACCTCCCCAAATTGCAGGTACTGTAACCTATCGTGGATTAGAGTGATTTACGATCAAGTTTATGTGAGAAAACGAAATTTGGAGTCTCCTGGTTAAATTTGAGCCTAACCTAACCTAACCTAACCTAACCTAACCGAACCGAACCTAACCAACGTAACCTAACCTAACCTCCCCAAATTGCAGGTACTGTAACCTATCGTGGATTAGAGTGATTTACGATCAAGTTTATGTGAGAAAACGAAATTTGGAGTCTCCTGGTTAAATTTGAGCCTAACCTAACCTAACCTAACCTAACCTAACCTAACCAACGTAACCTAACCTAACCTCCCCAAATTGCAGGTACTGTAACCTATCGTGGATTAGAGTGATTTACGATCAAGTTTATGTGAGAAAACGAAATTTGGAGTCTCCTGGTTAAATTTGAGCCTAACCTAACCTAACCTAACCTAACCTAACCTAACCAACGTAACCTAACCTAACCTCCCCAAATTGCAGGTACTGTAACCTATCGTGGATTAGAGTGATTTACGATCAAGTTTATGTGAGAAAACGAAATTTGGAGTCTCCTGGTTAAATTTGAGCCTAACCTAACCTAACCTAACCTAACCTAACCTAACCAACGTAACCTAACCTAACCTCCCCAAATTGCAGGTACTGTAACCTATCGTGGATTAGAGTGATTTACGATCAAGTTTATGTGAGAAAACGAAATTTGGAGTCTCCTGGTTAAATTTGAGCCTAACCTAACCTAACCTAACCTAACCTAACCTAACCAACGTAACCTAACCTAACCTCCCCAAATTGCAGGTACTGTAACCTATCGTGGATTAGAGTGATTTACGATCAAGTTTATGTGAGAAAACGAAATTTGGAGTCTCCTGGTTAAATTTGAGCCTAACCTAACCTAACCTAACCTAACCTAACCAACGTAACCTAACCTAACCTCCCCAAATTGCAGGTACTGTAACCTATCGTGGATTAGAGTGATTTACGATCAAGTTTATGTGAGAAAACGAAATTTGGAGTCTCCTGGTTAAATTTGAGCCTAACCTAACCTAACCTAACCTAACCTAACCTAACCAACGTAACCTAACCTAACCTCCCCAAATTGCAGGTACTGTAACCTATCGTGGATTAGAGTGATTTACGATCAAGTTTATGTGAGAAAACGAAATTTGGAGTCTCCTGGTTAAATTTGAGCCTAACCTAACCTAACCTAACCTAACCGAACCGAACCTAACCAACGTAACCTAACCTAACCTCCCCAAATTGCAGGTACTGTAACCTATCGTGGATTAGAGTGATTTACGATCAAGTTTATGTGAGAAAACGAAATTTGGAGTCTCCTGGTTAAATTTGAGCCTAACCTAACATAACCTAACCTAACCTAACCTAACCAACGTAACCTAACCTAACCTCCCCAAATTGCAGGTACTGTAACCTATCGTGGATTAGAGTGATTTACGATCAAGTTTATGTGAGAAAACGAAATTTGGAGTCTCCTGGTTAAATTTGAGCCTAACCTAACCTAACCTAACCTAACCTAACCTAACTGAACCGAACCTAACCAACGTAACCTAACCTAACCTCCCCCAAATTGCAGGTACTGTAACCTATCGTGGATTAGAGTGATTTACGATCAAGTTTATGTGAGAAAACGAAATTTGGAGTCTCCTGGTTAAATTTGAGCCTAACCTAACCTAACCTAACCTAACCTAACCTAACCAACGTAACCTAACCTAACCTCCCCAAATTGCAGGTACTGTAACCTATCGTGGATTAGAGTGATTTACGATCAAGTTTATGTGAGAAAACGAAATTTGGAGTCTCCTGGTTAAATTTGAGCCTAACCTAACCTAACCTAACCTAACCTAACCTAACCAACGTAACCTAACCTAACCTCCCCAAATTGCAGGTACTGTAACCTATCGTGGATTAGAGTGATTTACGATCAAGTTTATGTGAGAAAACGAAATTTGGAGTCTCCTGGTTAAATTTGAGCCTAACCTAACCTAACCTAACCTAACCTAACCTAACCAACGTAACCTAACCTAACCTCCCCAAATTGCAGGTACTGTAACCTATCGTGGATTAGAGTGATTTACGATCAAGTTTATGTGAGAAAACGAAATTTGGAGTCTCCTGGTTAAATTTGAGCCTAACCTAACCTAACCTAACCTAACCTAACCAACGTAACCTAACCTAACCTCCCCAAATTGCAGGTACTGTAACCTATCGTGGATTAGAGTGATTTACGATCAAGTTTATGTGAGAAAACGAAATTTGGAGTCTCCTGGTTAAATTTGAGCCTAACCTAACCTAACCTAACCTAACCTAACCTAACCAACGTAACCTAACCTAACCTCCCCAAATTGCAGGTACTGTAACCTATCGTGGATTAGAGTGATTTACGATCAAGTTTATGTGAGAAAACGAAATTTGGAGTCTCCTGGTTAAATTTGAGCCTAACCTAACCTAACCTAACCAACGTAACCTAACCTAACCTCCCCAAATTGCAGGTACTGTAACCTATCGTGGATTAGAGTGATTTACGATCAAGTTTATGTGAGAAAACGAAATTTGGAGTCTCCTGGTTAAATTTGAGCCTAACCTAACCTAACCTAACCTAACCTAACCTAACCAACGTAACCTAACCTAACCTCCCCAAATTGCAGGTACTGTAACCTATCGTGGATTAGAGTGATTTACGATCAAGTTTATGTGAGAAAACGAAATTTGGAGTCTCCTGGTTAAATTTGAGCCTAACCTAACCTAACCTAACCTAACCTAACCGAACCGAACCTAACCAACGTAACCTAACCTAACCTCCCCAAATTGCAGGTACTGTAACCTATCGTGGATTAGAGTGATTTACGATCAAGTTTATGTGAGAAAACGAAATTTGGAGTCTCCTGGTTAAATTTGAGCCTAACCTAACCTAACCTAACCTAACCTAACCTAACCAACGTAACCTAACCTAACCTCCCCAAATTGCAGGTACTGTAACCTATCGTGGATTAGAGTGATTTACGATCAAGTTTATGTGAGAAAACGAAATTTGGAGTCTCCTGGTTAAATTTGAGCCTAACCTAACCTAACCTAACCTAACCTAACCGAACCGAACCTAACCAACGTAACCTAACCTAACCTCCCCAAATTGCAGGTACTGTAACCTATCGTGGATTAGAGTGATTTACGATCAAATTTATGTGAGAAAACGAAATTTGGAGTCTCCTGGTTAAATTTGAGCCTAACCTAACCTAACCTAACCTAACCTAACCTAACCAACGTAACCTAACCTAACCTCCCCAAATTGCAGGTACTGTAACCTATCGTGGATTAGAGTGATTTACGATCAAGTTTATGTGAGAAAACGAAATTTGGAGTCTCCTGGTTAAATTTGAGCCTAACCTAACCTAACCTAACCTAACCTAACCTAACCAACGTAACCTAACCTAACCTCCCCAAATTGCAGGTACTGTAACCTATCGTGGATTAGAGTGATTTACGATCAAGTTTATGTGAGAAAACGAAATTTGGAGTCTCCTGGTTAAATTTGAGCCTAACCTAACCTAACCTAACCTAACCTAACCTAACCTAACCAACGTAACCTAACCTAACCTCCCCAAATTGCAGGTACTGTAACCTATCGTGGATTAGAGTGATTTACGATCAAGTTTATGTGAGAAAACGAAATTTGGAGTCTCCTGGTTAAATTTGAGCCTAACCTAACCTAACCTAACCTAACCTAACCGAACCGAACCTAACCAACGTAACCTAACCTAACCTCCCCAAATTGCAGGTACTGTAACCTATCGTGGATTAGAGTGATTTACGATCAAGTTTATGTGAGAAAACGAAATTTGGAGTCTCCTGGTTAAATTTGAGCCTAACCTAACCTAACCTAACCTAACCTAACCTAACCAACGTAACCTAACCTAACCTCCCCAAATTGCAGGTACTGTAACCTATCGTGGATTAGAGTGATTTACGATCAAGTTTATGTGAGAAAACGAAATTTGGAGTCTCCTGGTTAAATTTGAGCCTAACCTAACCTAACCTAACCTAACCTAACCTAACCAACGTAACCTAACCTAACCTCCCCAAATTGCAGGTACTGTAACCTATCGTGGATTAGAGTGATTTACGATCAAGTTTATGTGAGAAAACGAAATTTGGAGTCTCCTGGTTAAATTTGAGCCTAACCTAACCTAACCTAACCTAACCTAACCTAACCAACGTAACCTAACCTAACCTCCCCAAATTGCAGGTACTGTAACCTATCGTGGATTAGAGTGATTTACGATCAAGTTTATGTGAGAAAACGAAATTTGGAGTCTCCTGGTTAAATTTGAGCCTAACCTAACCTAACCTAACCTAACCTAACCAACGTAACCTAACCTAACCTCCCCAAATTGCAGGTACTGTAACCTATCGTGGATTAGAGTGATTTACGATCAAGTTTATGTGAGAAAACGAAATTTGGAGTCTCCTGGTTAAATTTGAGCCTAACCTAACCTAACCTAACCTAACCTAACCAACGTAACCTAACCTAACCTCCCCAAATTGCAGGTACTGTAACCTATCGTGGATTAGAGTGATTTACGATCAAGTTTATGTGAGAAAACGAAATTTGGAGTCTCCTGGTTAAATTTGAGCCTAACCTAACCTAACCTAACCTAACCGAACCGAACCTAACCAACGTAACCTAACCTAACCTCCCCAAATTGCAGGTACTGTAACCTATCGTGGATTAGAGTGATTTACGATCAAGTTTATGTGAGAAAACGAAATTTGGAGTCTCCTGGTTAAATTTGAGCCTAACCTAACCTAACCTAACCTAACCTAACCTAACCAACGTAACCTAACCTAACCTCCCCAAATTGCAGGTACTGTAACCTATCGTGGATTAGAGTGATTTACGATCAAGTTTATGTGAGAAAACGAAATTTGGAGTCTCCTGGTTAAATTTGAGCCTAACCTAACCTAACCTAACCTAACCTAACCGAACCGAACCTAACCAACGTAACCTAACCTAACCTCCCCAAATTGCAGGTACTGTAACCTATCGTGGATTAGAGTGATTTACGATCAAGTTTATGTGAGAAAACGAAATTTGGAGTCTCCTGGTTAAATTTGAGCCTAACCTAACCTAACCTAACCTAACCAACGTAACCTAACCTAACCTCCCCAAATTGCAGGTACTGTAACCTATCGTGGATTAGAGTGATTTACGATCAAGTTTATGTGAGAAAACGAAATTTGGAGTCTCCTGGTTAAATTTGAGCCTAACCTAACCTAACCTAACCTAACCTAACCTAACCAACGTAACCTAACCTAACCTCCCCAAATTGCAGGTACTGTAACCTATCGTGGATTAGAGTGATTTACGATCAAGTTTATGTGAGAAAACGAAATTTGGAGTCTCCTGGTTAAATTTGAGCCTAACCTAACCTAACCTAACCTAACCTAACCTAACCAACGTAACCTAACCTAACCTCCCCAAATTGCAGGTACTGTAACCTATCGTGGATTAGAGTGATTTACGATCAAGTTTATGTGAGAAAACGAAATTTGGAGTCTCCTGGTTAAATTTGAGCCTAACCTAACCTAACCTAACCTAACCTAACCTAACCAACGTAACCTAACCTAACCTCCCCAAATTGCAGGTACTGTAACCTATCGTGGATTAGAGTGATTTACGATCAAGTTTATGTGAGAAAACGAAATTTGGAGTCTCCTGGTTAAATTTGAGCCTAACCTAACCTAACCTAACCTAACCTAACCTAACCAACGTAACCTAACCTAACCTCCCCAAATTGCAGGTACTGTAACCTATCGTGGATTAGAGTGATTTACGATCAAGTTTATGTGAGAAAACGAAATTTGGAGTCTCCTGGTTAAATTTGAGCCTAACCTAACCTAACCTAACCTAACCTAACCTAACCAACGTAACCTAACCTAACCTCCCCAAATTGCAGGTACTGTAACCTATCGTGGATTAGAGTGATTTACGATCAAGTTTATGTGAGAAAACGAAATTTGGAGTCTCCTGGTTAAATTTGAGCCTAACCTAACCTAACCTAACCTAACCAACGTAACCTAACCTAACCTCCCCAAATTGCAGGTACTGTAACCTATCGTGGATTAGAGTGATTTACGATCAAGTTTATGTGAGAAAACGAAATTTGGAGTCTCCTGGTTAAATTTGAGCCTAACCTAACCTAACCTAACCTAACCGAACCGAACCTAACCAACGTAACCTAACCTAACCTCCCCAAATTGCAGGTACTGTAACCTATCGTGGATTAGAGTGATTTACGATCAAGTTTATGTGAGAAAACGAAATTTGGAGTCTCCTGGTTAAATTTGAGCCTAACCTAACCTAACCTAACCTAACCTAACCTAACCAACGTAACCTAACCTAACCTCCCCAAATTGCAGGTACTGTAACCTATCGTGGATTAGAGTGATTTACGATCAAGTTTATGTGAGAAAACGAAATTTGGAGTCTCCTGGTTAAATTTGAGCCTAACCTAACCTAACCTAACCTAACCTAACCGAACCGAAACTAACCAACGTAACCTAACCTAACCTCCCCCAAATTGCAGGTACTGTAACCTATCGTGGATTAGAGTGATTTACGATCAAGTTTATGTGAGAAAACGAAATTTGGAGTCTCCTGGTTAAATTTGAGCCTAACCTAACCTAACCTAACCTAACCTAACCTAACCAACGTAACCTAACCTAACCTCCCCAAATTGCAGGTACTGTAACCTATCGTGGATTAGAGTGATTTACGATCAAGTTTATGTGAGAAAACGAAATTTGGAGTCTCCTGGTTAAATTTGAGCCTAACCTAACCTAACCTAACCTAACCTAAGCAACGTAACCTAACCTAACCTCCCCAAATTGCAGGTACTGTAACCTATCGTGGATTAGAGTGATTTACGATCAAGTTTATGTGAGAAAACGAAATTTGGAGTCTCCTGGTTAAATTTGAGCCTAACCTAACCTAACCTAACCTAACCTAACCTAACCAACGTAACCTAACCTAACCTCCCCAAATTGCAGGTACTGTAACCTATCGTGGATTAGAGTGATTTACGATCAAGTTTATGTGAGAAAACGAAATTTGGAGTCTCCTGGTTAAATTTGAGCCTAACCTAACCTAACCTAACCTAACCTAACCTAACCAACGTAACCTAACCTAACCTCCCCAAATTGCAGGTACTGTAACCTATCGTGGATTAGAGTGATTTACGATCAAGTTTATGTGAGAAAACGAAATTTGGAGTCTCCTGGTTAAATTTGAGCCTAACCTAACCTAACCTAACCTAACCTAACCGAACTGAACCTAACCAACGTAACCTAACCTAACCTCCCCAAATTGCAGGTACTGTAACCTATCGTGGATTAGAGTGATTTACGATCAAGTTTATGTGAGAAAACGAAATTTGGAGTCTCCTGGTTAAATTTGAGCCTAACCTAACCTAACCTAACCTAACCTAACCTAACCAACGTAACCTAACCTAACCTCCCCAAATTGCAGGTACTGTAACCTATCGTGGATTAGAGTGATTTACGATCAAGTTTATGTGAGAAAACGAAATTTGGAGTCTCCTGGTTAAATTTGAGCCTAACCTAACCTAACCTAACCTAACCTAACCTAACCAACGTAACCTAACCTAACCTCCCCAAATTGCAGGTACTGTAACCTATCGTGGATTAGAGTGATTTACGATCAAGTTTATGTGAGAAAACGAAATTTGGAGTCTCCTGGTTAAATTTGAGCCTAACCTAACCTAACCTAACCTAACCAACGTAACCTAACCTAACCTCCCCAAATTGCAGGTACTGTAACCTATCGTGGATTAGAGTGATTTACGATCAAGTTTATGTGAGAAAACGAAATTTGGAGTGTCCTGGTTAAATTTGAGCCTAACCTAACCTAACCTAACCTAACCTAACCTAACCAACGTAACCTAACCTAACCTCCCCAAATTGCAGGTACTGTAACCTATCGTGGATTAGAGTGATTTACGATCAAGTTTATGTGAGAAAACGAAATTTGGAGTCTCCTGGTTAAATTTGAGCCTAACCTAACCTAACCTAACCTAACCTAACCTAACCAACGTAACCTAACCTAACCTCCCCAAATTGCAGGTACTGTAACCTATCGTGGATTAGAGTGATTTACGATCAAGTTTATGTGAGAAAACGAAATTTGGAGTCTCCTGGTTAAATTTGAGCCTAACCTAACCTAACCTAACCTAACCTAACCTAACCAACGTAACCTAACCTAACCTCCCCAAATTGCAGGTACTGTAACCTATCGTGGATTAGAGTGATTTACGATCAAGTTTATGTGAGAAAACGAAATTTGGAGTCTCCTGGTTAAATTTGAGCCTAACCTAACCTAACCTAACCTAACCTAACCTAACCAACGTAACCTAACCTAACCTCCCCAAATTGCAGGTACTGTAACCTATCGTGGATTAGAGTGATTTACGATCAAGTTTATGTGAGAAAACGAAATTTGGAGTCTCCTGGTTAAATTTGAGCCTAACCTAACCTAACCTAACCTAACCTAACCAACGTAACCTAACCTAACCTCCCCAAATTGCAGGTACTGTAACCTATCGTGGATTAGAGTGATTTACGATCAAGTTTATGTGAGAAAACGAAATTTGGAGTCTCCTGGTTAAATTTGAGCCTAACCTAACCTAACCTAACCTAACCTAACCTAACCAACGTAACCTAACCTAACCTCCCCAAATTGCAGGTACTGTAACCTATCGTGGATTAGAGTGATTTACGATCAAGTTTATGTGAGAAAACGAAATTTGGAGTCTCCTGGTTAAATTTGAGCCTAACCTAACCTAACCTAACCTAACCTAACCTAACCAACGTAACCTAACCTAACCTCCCCAAATTGCAGGTACTGTAACCTATCGTGGATTAGAGTGATTTACGATCAAGTTTATGTGAGAAAACGAAATTTGGAGTCTCCTGGTTAAATTTGAGCCTAACCTAACCTAACCTAACCTAACCTAACCTAACCAACGTAACCTAACCTAACCTCCCCAAATTGCAGGTACTGTAACCTATCGTGGATTAGAGTGATTTACGATCAAGTTTATGTGAGAAAACGAAATTTGGAGTCTCCTGGTTAAATTTGAGCCTAACCTAACCTAACCTAACCTAACCTAACCTAACCAACGTAACCTAACCTAACCTCCCCAAATTGCAGGTACTGTAACCTATCGTGGATTAGAGTGATTTACGATCAAGTTTATGTGAGAAAACGAAATTTGGAGTCTCCTGGTTAAATTTGAGCCTAACCTAACCTAACCTAACCTAACCTAACCTAACCAACGTAACCTAACCTAACCTCCCCAAATTGCAGGTACTGTAACCTATCGTGGATTAGAGTGATTTACGATCAAGTTTATGTGAGAAAACGAAATTTGGAGTCTCCTGGTTAAATTTGAGCCTAACCTAACCTAACCTAACCTAACCTAACCTAACCAACGTAACCTAACCTAACCTCCCCAAATTGCAGGTACTGTAACCTATCGTGGATTAGAGTGATTTACGATCAAGTTTATGTGAGAAAACGAAATTTGGAGTCTCCTGGTTAAATTTGAGCCTAACCTAACCTAACCTAACCTAACCTAACCTAACCAACGTAACCTAACCTAACCTCCCCAAATTGCAGGTACTGTAACCTATCGTGGATTAGAGTGATTTACGATCAAGTTTATGTGAGAAAACGAAATTTGGAGTCTCCTGGTTAAATTTGAGCCTAACCTAACCTAACCTAACCTAACCTAACCTAACCAACGTAACCTAACCTAACCTCCCCAAATTGCAGGTACTGTAACCTATCGTGGATTAGAGTGATTTACGATCAAGTTTATGTGAGAAAACGAAATTTGGAGTCTCCTGGTTAAATTTGAGCCTAACCTAACCTAACCTAACCTAACCTAACCTAACCAACGTAACCTAACCTAACCTCCCCAAATTGCAGGTACTGTAACCTATCGTGGATTAGAGTGATTTACGATCAAGTTTATGTGAGAAAACGAAATTTGGAGTCTCCTGGTTAAATTTGAGCCTAACCTAACCTAACCTAACCTAACCAACGTAACCTAACCTAACCTCCCCAAATTGCAGGTACTGTAACCTATCGTGGATTAGAGTGATTTACGATCAAGTTTATGTGAGAAAACGAAATTTGGAGTCTCCTGGTTAAATTTGAGCCTAACCTAACCTAACCTAACCTAACCTAACCTAACCAACGTAACCTAACCTAACCTCCCCAAATTGCAGGTACTGTAACCTATCGGAGATTAGAGTGATTTACGATCAAGTTTATGTGAGAAAACGAAATTTGGAGTCTCCTGGTTAAATTTGAGCCTAACCTAACCTAACCTAACCTAACCTAACCTAACCAACCTAACAAACGTAACCTAACCTAACCTCCCCAAATTGCAGGTACTGTAACCTATCGTGGATTAGAGTGATTTACGATCAAGTTTATGTGAGAAAACGAAATTTGGAGTCTCCTGGTTAAATTTGAGCCTAACCTAACCTAACCTAACCTAACCTAACCTAACCAACGTAACCTAACCTAACCTCCCCAAATTGCAGGTACTGTAACCTATCGTGGATTAGAGTGATTTACGATCAAGTTTATGTGAGAAAACGAAATTTGGAGTCTCCTGGTTAAATTTGAGCCTAACCTAACCTAACCTAACCTAACCTAACCTAACCAACGTAACCTAACCTAACCTCCCCAAATTGCAGGTACTGTAACCTATCGTGGATTAGAGTGATTTACGATCAAGTTTATGTGAGAAAACGAAATTTGGAGTCTCCTGGTTAAATTTGAGCCTAACCTAACCTAACCTAACCTAACCTAACCTAACCAACGTAACCTAACCTAACCTCCCCAAATTGCAGGTACTGTAACCTATCGTGGATTAGAGTGATTTACGATCAAGTTTATGTGAGAAAACGAAATTTGGAGTCTCCTGGTTAAATTTGAGCCTAACCTAACCTAACCTAACCTAACCTAACCTAACCAACGTAACCTAACCTAACCTCCCCAAATTGCAGGTACTGTAACCTATCGTGGATTAGAGTGATTTACGATCAAGTTTATGTGAGAAAACGAAATTTGGAGTCTCCTGGTTAAATTTGAGCCTAACCTAACCTAACCTAACCTAACCTAACCTAACCAACGTAACCTAACCTAACCTCCCCAAATTGCAGGTACTGTAACCTATCGTGGATTAGAGTGATTTACGATCAAGTTTATGTGAGAAAACGAAATTTGGAGTCTCCTGGTTAAATTTGAGCCTAACCTAACCTAACCTAACCTAACCTAACCTAACCAACGTAACCTAACCTAACCTCCCCAAATTGCAGGTACTGTAACCTATCGTGGATTAGAGTGATTTACGATCAAGTTTATGTGAGAAAACGAAATTTGGAGTCTCCTGGTTAAATTTGAGCCTAACCTAACCTAACCTAACCTAACCTAACCTAACCAACGTAACCTAACCTAACCTCCCCAAATTGCAGGTACTGTAACCTATCGTGGATTAGAGTGATTTACGATCAAGTTTATGTGAGAAAACGAAATTTGGAGTCTCCTGGTTAAATTTGAGCCTAACCTAACCTAACCTAACCTAACCTAACCTAACCAACGTAACCTAACCTAACCTCCCCAAATTGCAGGTACTGTAACCTATCGTGGATTAGAGTGATTTACGATCAAGTTTATGTGAGAAAACGAAATTTGGAGTCTCCTGGTTAAATTTGAGCCTAACCTAACCTAACCTAACCTAACCTAACCTAACCAACGTAACCTAACCTAACCTCCCCAAATTGCAGGTACTGTAACCTATCGTGGATTAGAGTGATTTACGATCAAGTTTATGTGAGAAAACGAAATTTGGAGTCTCCTGGTTAAATTTGAGCCTAACCTAACCTAACCTAACCTAACCTAACCTAACCAACGTAACCTAACCTAACCTCCCCAAATTGCAGGTACTGTAACCTATCGTGGATTAGAGTGATTTACGATCAAGTTTATGTGAGAAAACGAAATTTGGAGTCTCCTGGTTAAATTTGAGCCTAACCTAACCTAACCTAACCTAACCTAACCTAACCAACGTAACCTAACCTAACCTCCCCAAATTGCAGGTACTGTAACCTATCGTGGATTAGAGTGATTTACGATCAAGTTTATGTGAGAAAACGAAATTTGGAGTCTCCTGGTTAAATTTGAGCCTAACCTAACCTAACCTAACCTAACCTAACCTAACCAACGTAACCTAACCTAACCTCCCCAAATTGCAGGTACTGTAACCTATCGTGGATTAGAGTGATTTACGATCAAGTTTATGTGAGAAAACGAAATTTGGAGTCTCCTGGTTAAATTTGAGCCTAACCTAACCTAACCTAACCTAACCTAACCTAACCAACGTAACCTAACCTAACCTCCCCAAATTGCAGGTACTGTAACCTATCGTGGATTAGAGTGATTTACGATCAAGTTTATGTGAGAAAACGAAATTTGGAGTCTCCTGGTTAAATTTGAGCCTAACCTAACCTAACCTAACCTAACCTAACCTAACCAACGTAACCTAACCTAACCTCCCCAAATTGCAGGTACTGTAACCTATCGTGGATTAGAGTGATTTACGATCAAGTTTATGTGAGAAAACGAAATTTGGAGTCTCCTGGTTAAATTTGAGCCTAACCTAACCTAACCTAACCTAACCTAACCGAACCGAACCTAACCAACGTAACCTAACCTAACCTCCCCAAATTGCAGGTACTGTAACCTATCGTGGATTAGAGTGATTTACGATCAAGTTTATGTGAGAAAACGAAATTTGGAGTCTCCTGGTTAAATTTGAGCCTAACCTAACCTAACCTAACCTAACCTAACCTAACCAACGTAACCTAACCTAACCTCCCCAAATTGCAGGTACTGTAACCTATCGTGGATTAGAGTGATTTACGATCAAGTTTATGTGAGAAAACGAAATTTGGAGTCTCCTGGTTAAATTTGAGCCTAACCTAACCTAACCTAACCTAACCTAACCTAACCAACGTAACCTAACCTAACCTCCCCAAATTGCAGGTACTGTAACCTATCGTGGATTAGAGTGATTTACGATCAAGTTTATGTGAGAAAACGAAATTTGGAGTCTCCTGGTTAAATTTGAGCCTAACCTAACCTAACCTAACCTAACCTAACCTAACCAACGTAACCTAACCTAACCTCCCCAAATTGCAGGTACTGTAACCTATCGTGGATTAGAGTGATTTACGATCAAGTTTATGTGAGAAAACGAAATTTGGAGTCTCCTGGTTAAATTTGAGCCTAACCTAACCTAACCTAACCTAACCTAACCTAACCAACGTAACCTAACCTAACCTCCCCAAATTGCAGGTACTGTAACCTATCGTGGATTAGAGAGATTTACGATCAAGTTTATGTGAGAAAACGAAATTTGGAGTCTCCTGGTTAAATTTGAGCCTAACCTAACCTAACCTAACCTAACCTAACCTAACCAACGTAACCTAACCTAACCTCCCCAAATTGCAGGTACTGTAACCTATCGTGGATTAGAGTGATTTACGATCAAGTTTATGTGAGAAAACGAAATTTGGAGTCTCCTGGTTAAATTTGAGCCTAACCTAACCTAACCTAACCTAACCTAACCTAACCAACGTAACCTAACCTAACCTCCCCAAATTGCAGGTACTGTAACCTATCGTGGATTAGAGTGATTTACGATCAAGTTTATGTGAGAAAACGAAATTTGGAGTCTCCTGGTTAAATTTGAGCCTAACCTAACCTAACCTAACCTAACCTAACCTAACCAACGTAACCTAACCTAACCTCCCCAAATTGCAGGTACTGTAACCTATCGTGGATTAGAGTGATTTACGATCAAGTTTATGTGAGAAAACGAAATTTGGAGTCTCCTGGTTAAATTTGAGCCTAACCTAACCTAACCTAACCTAACCTAACCTAACCAACGTAACCTAACCTAACCTCCCCAAATTGCAGGTACTGTAACCTATCGTGGATTAGAGTGATTTACGATCAAGTTTATGTGAGAAAACGAAATTTGGAGTCTCCTGGTTAAATTTGAGCCTAACCTAACCTAACCTAACCTAACCTAACCTAACCAACGTAACCTAACCTAACCTCCCCAAATTGCAGGTACTGTAACCTATCGTGGATTAGAGTGATTTACGATCAAGTTTATGTGAGAAAACGAAATTTGGAGTCTCCTGGTTAAATTTGAGCCTAACCTAACCTAACCTAACCTAACCTAACCTAACCAACGTAACCTAACCTAACCTCCCCAAATTGCAGGTACTGTAACCTATCGTGGATTAGAGTGATTTACGATCAAGTTTATGTGAGAAAACGAAATTTGGAGTCTCCTGGTTAAATTTGAGCCTAACCTAACCTAACCTAACCTAACCTAACCTAACCAACGTAACCTAACCTAACCTCCCCAAATTGCAGGTACTGTAACCTATCGTGGATTAGAGTGATTTACGATCAAGTTTATGTGAGAAAACGAAATTTGGAGTCTCCTGGTTAAATTTGAGCCTAACCTAACCTAACCTAACCTAACCTAACCAACGTAACCTAACCTAACCTCCCCAAATTGCAGGTACTGTAACCTATCGTGGATTAGAGTGATTTACGATCAAGTTTATGTGAGAAAACGAAATTTGGAGTCTCCTGGTTAAATTTGAGCCTAACCTAACCTAACCTAACCTAACCTAACCTAACCAACGTAACCTAACCTAACCTCCCCAAATTGCAGGTACTGTAACCTATCGTGGATTAGAGTGATTTACGATCAAGTTTATGTGAGAAAACGAAATTTGGAGTCTCCTGGTTAAATTTGAGCCTAACCTAACCTAACCTAACCTAACCTAACCTAACCAACGTAACCTAACCTAACCTCCCCAAATTGCAGGTACTGTAACCTATCGTGGATTAGAGTGATTTACGATCAAGTTTAGGTGAGAAAACGAAATTTGGAGTCTCCTGGTTAAATTTGAGCCTAACCTAACCTAACCTAACCTAACCTAACCTAACCAACGTAACCTAACCTAACCTCCCCAAATTGCAGGTACTGTAACCTATCGTGGATTAGAGTGATTTACGATCAAGTTTATGTGAGAAAACGAAATTTGGAGTCTCCTGGTTAAATTTGAGCCTAACCTAACCTAACCTAACCTAACCTAACCTAACCAACGTAACCTAACCTAACCTCCCCAAATTGCAGGTACTGTAACCTATCGTGGATTAGAGTGATTTACGATCAAGTTCATGTGAGAAAACGAAATTTGGAGTCTCCTGGTTAAATTTGAGCCTAACCTAACCTAACCTAACCTAACCTAACCGAACCGAACCTAACCAACGTAACCTAACCTAACCTCCCCCAAATTGCAGGTACTGTAACCTATCGTGGATTAGAGTGATTTACGATCAAGTTTATGTGAGAAAACGAAATTTGGAGTCTCCTGGTTAAATTTGAGCCTAACCTAACCTAACCTAACCTAACCAACGTAACCTAACCTAACCTCCCCAAATTGCAGGTACTGTAACCTATCGTGGATTAGAGTGATTTACGATCAAGTTTATGTGAGAAAACGAAATTTGGAGTCTCCTGGTTAAATTTGAGCCTAACCTAACCTAACCTAACCTAACCTAACCTAACCAACGTAACCTAACCTAACCTCCCCAAATTGCAGGTACTGTAACCTATCGTGGATTAGAGTGATTTACGATCAAGTTTATGTGAGAAAACGAAATTTGGAGTCTCCTGGTTAAATTTGAGCCTAACCTAACCTAACCTAACCTAACCTAACCTAACCAACGTAACCTAACCTAACCTCCCCAAATTGCAGGTACTGTAACCTATCGTGGATTAGAGTGATTTACGATCAAGTTTATGTGAGAAAACGAAATTTGGAGTCTCCTGGTTAAATTTGAGCCTAACCTAACCTAACCTAACCTAACCTAACCTAACCAACGTAACCTAACCTAACCTCCCCAAATTGCAGGTACTGTAACCTATCGTGGATTAGAGTGATTTACGATCAAGTTTATGTGAGAAAACGAAATTTGGAGTCTCCTGGTTAAATTTGAGCCTAACCTAACCTAACCTAACCTAACCTAACCTAACCAACGTAACCTAACCTAACCTCCCCAAATTGCAGGTACTGTAACCTATCGTGGATTAGAGTGATTTACGATCAAGTTTATGTGAGAAAACGAAATTTGGAGTCTCCTGGTTAAATTTGAGCCTAACCTAACCTAACCTAACCTAACCTAACCTAACCAACGTAACCTAACCTAACCTCCCCAAATTGCAGGTACTGTAACCTATCGTGGATTAGAGTGATTTACGATCAAGTTTATGTGAGAAAACGAAATTTGGAGTCTCCTGGTTAAATTTGAGCCTAACCTAACCTAACCTAACCTAACCTAACCTAACCAACGTAACCTAACCTAACCTCCCCAAATTGCAGGTACTGTAACCTATCGTGGATTAGAGTGATTTACGATCAAGTTTATGTGAGAAAACGAAATTTGGAGTCTCCTGGTTAAATTTGAGCCTAACCTAACCTAACCTAACCTAACCTAACCTAACCAACGTAACCTAACCTAACCTCCCCAAATTGCAGGTACTGTAACCTATCGTGGATTAGAGTGATTTACGATCAAGTTTATGTGAGAAAACGAAATTTGGAGTCTCCTGGTTAAATTTGAGCCTAACCTAACCTAACCTAACCTAACCTAACCTAACCAACGTAACCTAACCTAACCTCCCCAAATTGCAGGTACTGTAACCTATCGTGGATTAGAGTGATTTACGATCAAGTTTATGTGAGAAAACGAAATTTGGAGTCTCCTGGTTAAATTTGAGCCTAACCTAACCTAACCTAACCTAACCTAACCTAACCTAACCAACGTAACCTAACCTAACCTCCCCAAATTGCAGGTACTGTAACCTATCGTGGATTAGAGTGATTTACGATCAAGTTTATGTGAGAAAACGAAATTTGGAGTCTCCTGGTTAAATTTGAGCCTAACCTAACCTAACCTAACCTAACCTAACCTAACCTAACCTAACCAACGTAACCTAACATAACCTCCCCAAATTGCAGGTACTGTAACCTATCGTGGATTAGAGTGATTTACGATCAAGTTTATGTGAGAAAACGAAATTTGGAGTCTCCTGGTTAAATTTGAGCCTAACCTAACCTAACCTAACCTAACCTAACCAACGTAACCTAACCTAACCTCCCCAAATTGCAGGTACTGTAACCTATCGTGGATTAGAGTGATTTACGATCAAGTTTATGTGAGAAAACGAAATTTGGAGTCTCCTGGTTAAATTTGAGCCTAACCTAACCTAACCTAACCTAACCTAACCTAACCAACGTAACCTAACCTATCCTCCCCAAATTGCAGGTACTGTAACCTATCGTGGATTAGAGTGATTTACGATCAAGTTTATGTGAGAAAACGAAATTTGGAGTCTCCTGGTTAAATTTGAGCCTAACCTAACCTAACCTAACCTAACCTAACCTAACCAACGTAACCTAACCTAACCTCCCCAAATTGCAGGTACTGTAACCTATCGTGGATTAGAGTGATTTACGATCAAGTTTATGTGAGAAAACGAAATTTGGAGTCTCCTGGTTAAATTTGAGCCTAACCTAACCTAACCTAACCTAACCTAACCTAACCAACGTAACCTAACCTAACCTCCCCAAATTGCAGGTACTGTAACCTATCGTGGATTAGAGTGATTTACGATCAAGTTTATGTGAGAAAACGAAATTTGGAGTCTCCTGGTTAAATTTGAGCCTAACCTAACCTAACCTAACCTAACCTAACCTAACCAACGTAACCTAACCTAACCTCCCCAAATTGCAGGTACTGTAACCTATCGTGGATTAGAGTGATTTACGATCAAGTTTATGTGAGAAAACGAAATTTGGAGTCTCCTGGTTAAATTTGAGCCTAACCTAACCTAACCTAACCTAACCTAACCTAACCAACGTAACCTAACCTAACCTCCCCAAATTGCAGGTTCTGTAACCTATCGTGGATTAGAGTGATTTACGATCAAGTTTATGTGAGAAAACGAAATTTGGAGTCTCCTGGTTAAATTTGAGCCTAACCTAACCTAACCTAACCTAACCTAACCTAACCAACGTAACCTAACCTAACCTCCCCAAATTGCAGGTACTGTAACCTATCGTGGATTAGAGTGATTTACGATCAAGTTTATGTGAGAAAACGAAATTTGGAGTCTCCTGGTTAAATTTGAGCCTAACCTAACCTAACCTAACCTAACCTAACCGAACGAACCTAACCAACGTAACCTAACCTAACCTCCCCAAATTGCAGGTACTGTAACCTATCGTGGATTAGAGTGATTTACGATCAAGTTTATGTGAGAAAACGAAATTTGGAGTCTCCTGGTTAAATTTGAGCCTAACCTAACCTAACCTAACCTAACCTAACCTAACCAACGTAACCTAACCTAACATCCCCAAATTGCAGGTACTGTAACCTATCGTGGATTAAAGTGATTTACGATCAAGTTTATGTGAGAAAACGAAATTTGGAGTCTCCTGGTTAAATTTGAGCCTAACCTAACCTAACCTAACCTAACCTAACCGAACCAACGTAACCTAACCTAACCTCCCCAAATTGCAGGTACTGTAACCTATCGTGGATTAGAGTGATTTACGATCAAGTTTATGTGAGAAAACGAAATTTGGAGTCTCCTGGTTAAATTTGAGCCTAACCTAACCTAACCTAACCTAACCTAACCTAACCAACGTAACCTAACCTAACCTCCCCAAATTGCAGGTACTGTAACCTATCGTGGATTAGAGTGATTTACGATCAAGTTTATGTGAGAAAACGAAATTTGGAGTCTCCTGGTTAAATTTGAGCCTAACCTAACCTAACCTAACCTAACCTAACCTAACCAACGTAACCTAACCTAACCTCCCCAAATTGCAGGTACTGTAACCTATCGTGGATTAGAGTGATTTACGATCAAGTTTATGTGAGAAAACGAAATTTGGAGTCTCCTGGTTAAATTTGAGCCTAACCTAACCTAACCTAACCTAACCTAACCTAACCAACGTAACCTAACCTAACCTCCCCAAATTGCAGGTACTGTAACCTATCGTGGATTAGAGTGATTTACGATCAAGTTTATGTGAGAAAACGAAATTTGGAGTCTCCTGGTTAAATTTGAGCCTAACCTAACCTAACCTAACCTAACCTAACCTAACCAACGTAACCTAACCTAACCTCCCCAAATTGCAGGTACTGTAACCTATCGTGGATTAGAGTGATTTACGATCAAGTTTATGTGAGAAAACGAAATTTGGAGTCTCCTGGTTAAATTTGAGCCTAACCTAACCTAACCTAACCTAACCTAACCTAACCAACGTAACCTAACCTAACCTCCCCAAATTGCAGGTACTGTAACCTATCGTGGATTAGAGTGATTTACGATCAAGTTTATGTGAGAAAACGAAATTTGGAGTCTCCTGGTTAAATTTGAGCCTAACCTAACCTAACCTAACCTAACCTAACCTAACCAACGTAACCTAACCTAACCTCCCCAAATTGCAGGTACTGTAACCTATCGTGGATTAGAGTGATTTACGATCAAGTTTATGTGAGAAAACGAAATTTGGAGTCTCCTGGTTAAATTTGAGCCTAACCTAACCTAACCTAACCTAACCTAACCTAACCAACGTAACCTAACCTAACCTCCCCAAATTGCAGGTACTGTAACCTATCGTGGATTAGAGTGATTTACGATCAAGTTTATGTGAGAAAACGAAATTTGGAGTCTCCTGGTTAAATTTGAGCCTAACCTAACCTAACCTAACCTAACCTAACCTAACCAACGTAACCTAACCTAACCTCCCCAAATTGCAGGTACTGTAACCTATCGTGGATTAGAGTGATTTACGATCAAGTTTATGTGAGAAAACGAAATTTGGAGTCTCCTGGTTAAATTTGAGCCTAACCTAACCTAACCTAACCTAACCTAACCTAACCAACGTAACCTAACCTAACCTCCCCAAATTGCAGGTACTGTAACCTATCGTGGATTAGAGTGATTTACGATCAAGTTTATGTGAGAAAACGAAATTTGGAGTCTCCTGGTTAAATTTGAGCCTAACCTAACCTAACCTAACCTAACCTAACCTAACCAACGTAACCTAACCTAACCTCCCCAAATTGCAGGTACTGTAACCTATCGTGGATTAGAGTGATTTACGATCAAGTTTATGTGAGAAAACGAAATTTGGAGTCTCCTGGTTAAATTTGAGCCTAACCTAACCTAACCTAACCTAACCTAACCTAACCAACGTAACCTAACCTAACCTCCCCAAATTGCAGGTACTGTAACCTATCGTGGATTAGAGTGATTTACGATCAAGTTTATGTGAGAAAACGAAATTTGGAGTCTCCTGGTTAAATTTGAGCCTAACCTAACCTAACCTAACCTAACCTAACCTAACCAACGTAACCTAACCTAACCTCCCCAAATTGCAGGTACTGTAACCTATCGTGGATTAGAGTGATTTACGATCAAGTTTATGTGAGAAAACGAAATTTGGAGTCTCCTGGTTAAATTTGAGCCTAACCTAACCTAACCTAACCTAACCTAACCTAACCAACGTAACCTAACCTAACCTCCCCAAATTGCAGGTACTGTAACCTATCGTGGATTAGAGTGATTTACGATCAAGTTTATGTGAGAAAACGAAATTTGGAGTCTCCTGGTTAAATTTGAGCCTAACCTAACCTAACCTAACCTAACCTAACCTAACCAACGTAACCTAACCTAACCTCCCCAAATTGCAGGTACTGTAACCTATCGTGGATTAGAGTGATTTACGATCAAGTTTATGTGAGAAAACGAAATTTGGAGTCTCCTGGTTAAATTTGAGCCTAACCTAACCTAACCTAACCTAACCTAACCTAACCTAACCTAACGTAACCTAACCTAACCTCCCCAAATTGCAGGTACTGTAACCTATCGTGGATTAGAGTGATTTACGATCAAGTTTATGTGAGAAAACGAAATTTGGAGTCTCCTGGTTAAATTTGAGCCTAACCTAACTTAACCTAACCTAACCTAACCTAACCAACGTAACCTAACCTAACCTCCCCAAATTGCAGGTACTGTAACCTATCGTGGATTAGAGTGATTTACGATCAAGTTTATGTGAGAAAACGAAATTTGGAGTCTCCTGGTTAAATTTGAGCCTAACCTAACCTAACCTAACCTAACCTAACACACCAACGTAACCTAACCTAACCTCCCCAAATTGCAGGTACTGTAACCTATCGTGGATTAGAGTGATTTACGATCAAGTTTATGTGAGAAAACGAAATTTGGAGTCTCCTGGTTAAATTTGAGCCTAACCTAACCTAACCTAACCTAACCTAACCTAACCAACGTAACCTAACCTAACCTCCCCAAATTGCAGGTACTGTAACCTATCGTGGATTAGAGTGATTTACGATCAAGTTTATGTGAGAAAACGAAATTTGGAGTCTCCTGGTTAAATTTGAGCCTAACCTAACCTAACCTAACCTAACCTAACCTAACCTAACCTAACCAACGTAACCTAACCTAACCTCCCCAAATTGCAGGTACTGTAACCTATCGTGGATTAGAGTGATTTACGATCAAGTTTATGTGAGAAAGCGAAATTTGGAGTCTCCTGGTTAAATTTGAGCCTAACCTAACCTAACCTAACCTAACCTAACCTAACCAACGTAACCTAACCTAACCTCCCCAAATTGCAGGTACTGTAACCTATCGTGGATTAGAGTGATTTACGATCAAGTTTATGTGAGAAAACGAAATTTGGAGTCTCCTGGTTAAATTTGAGCCTAACCTAACCTAACCTAACCTAACCTAACCTAACCAACGTAACCTAACCTAACCTCCCCAAATTGCAGGTACTGTAACCTATCGTGGATTAGAGTGATTTACGATCAAGTTTATGTGAGAAAACGAAATTTGGAGTCTCCTGGTTAAATTTGAGCCTAACCTAACCTAACCTAACCTAACCTAACCTAACCAACGTAACCTAACCTAACCTCCCCAAATTGCAGGTACTGTAACCTATCGTGGATTAGAGTGATTTACGATCAAGTTTATGTGAGAAAACGAAATTTGGAGTCTCCTGGTTAAATTTGAGCCTAACCTAACCTAACCTAACCTAACCTAACCTAACCAACGTAACCTAACCTAACCTCCCCAAATTGCATGTACTGTAACCTATCGAGGATTAGAGTGATTTACGATCAAGTTTATGTGAGAAAACGAAATTTGGAGTCTCCTGGTTAAATTTGAGCCTAACCTAACCTAACCTAACCTAACCTAACCTAACCAACGTAACCTAACCTAACCTCCCCAAATTGCAGGTACTGTAACCTATCGTGGATTAGAGTGATTTACGATCAAGTTTATGTGAGAAAACGAAATTTGGAGTCTCCTGGTTAAATTTGAGCCTAACCTAACCTAACCTAACCTAACCTAACCTAACCTAACAACGTAACCTAACCTAACCTCCCCAAATTGCAGGTACAGTAACTTATCGTGGATTAGAGTGATTTACGATCAAGTTTATGTGAGAAAACGAAATTTGGAGTCTCCTGGTTAAATTTGAGCCTAACCTAACCTAACCAAACCGAACGTAACCTAACCTAACCTAACCAACGTAACCTAACCTAACCTCCCCAAATTGCAGGTACTGTAACCTATCGTGGATTAGAGTGATTTACGATCAAGTTTATGTGAGAAACCGAAATTTGGAGTCCCCTGGTTAAATTTGAGCCTAACCTAACCTAACCTAACCTAACCTAACCTAACCAACGTAACCTAACCTAACCTCCCCAAATTGCAGGTACTGTAACCTATCGTGGATTAGAGTGATTTACGATCAAGTTTATGTGAGAAAACGAAATTTGGAGTCTCCTGGTTAAATTTGAGCCTAACCTAACCTAACCTAACCTAACCTAACCTAACCAACGTAACCTAACCTAACCTCCCCAAATTGCAGGTACTGTAACCTATCGTGGATTAGAGTGATTTACGATCAAGTTTATGTGAGAAAACGAAATTTGGAGTCTCCTGGTTAAATTTGAGCCTAACCTAACCTAACCTAACCTAACCTAACCTAACCAACGTAACCTAACCTAACCTCCCCAAATTGCAGGTACTGTAACCTATCGTGGATTAGAGTGATTTACGATCAAGTTTATGTGAGAAAACGAAATTTGGAGTCTCCTGGTTAAATTTGAGCCTAACCTAACCTAACCTAACCTAACCTAACCTAACCTAACCTAACCAACGTAACCTAACCTAACCTCCCCAAATTGCAGGTACTGTAACCTATCGTGGATTAGAGTGATTTACGATCAAGTTTATGTGAGAAAACGAAATTTGGAGTCTCCTGGTTAAATTTGAGCCTAACCTAACCTAACCTAACCTAACCTAACCTAACCAACGTAACCTAACCTAACCTCCCCAAATTGCAGGTACTGTAACCTATCGTGGATTAGAGTGATTTACGATCAAGTTTATGTGAGAAAACGAAATTTGGAGTCTCCTGGTTAAATTTGAGCCTAACCTAACCTAACCTAACCTAACCTAACCTAACCAACGTAACCTAACCTAACCTCCCCAAATTGCAGGTACTGCAACCTATCGTGGATTAGAGTGATTTACGATCAAGTTTATGTGAGAAAACGAAATTTGGAGTCTCCTGGTTAAATTTGAGCCTAACCTAACCTAACCTAACCTAACCTAACCTAACCTAACCAACGTAACCTAACCTAACCTCCCCAAATTGCAGGTACTGTAACCTATCGTGGATTAGAGTGATTTACGATCAAGTTTATGTGAGAAAACGAAATTTGGAGTCTCCTGGTTAAATTTGAGCCTAACCTAACCTAACCTAACCTAACCTAACCTAACCTAACCAACGTAACCTAACCTAACCTCCCCAAATTGCAGGTACTGTAACCTATCGTGGATTAGAGTGATTTACGATCAAGTTTATGTGAGAAAACGAAATTTGGAGTCTCCTGGTTAAATTTGAGCCTAACCTAACCTAACCTAACCTAACCTAACCTAACCAACGTAACCTAACCTAACCTCCCCAAATTGCAGGTACTGTAACCTATCGTGGATTAGAGTGATTTACGATCAAGTTTATGTGAGAAAACGAAATTTGGAGTCTCCTGGTTAAATTTGAGCCTAACCTAACCTAACCTAACCTAACCTAACCTAACCAACGTAACCTAACCTAACCTCCCCAAATTGCAGGTACTGTAACCTATCGTGGATTAGAGTGATTTACGATCAAGTTTATGTGAGAAAACGAAATTTGGAGTCTCCTGGTTAAATTTGAGCCTAACCTAACCTAACCTAACCTAACCTAACCTAACCAACGTAACCTAACCTAACCTCCCCAAATTGCA